>NC_067479.1:14984409-15264872 GCF_947179515.1 Apodemus sylvaticus
TATTCCATTGATCTACCTGCCTCTGTACCAATACTATTGGTACCAATACTATGCAGGTTTTTAATCACTATTACTCTGTACTACAGCTTGAGGTCAGTGATGGTGATTTCCCCAGAAGTTCTTTAATTATGGAGAATAGTTATCACTATTCTGGGTTTTTGGTTTTTCCAAATGAATTTGAAAATAGCTCTTTCTAACTCTATAAAGAATTGATTTGGAATTTTGATGGGGATTGCATTGAATCTGTGAGTAGGATAACAGCAACAAACAGATTGGGAAAAGATCTTTACGAATTTTACATCCATTACAGTGCTAATATACAATATACCCAAAGATCTCAAGAAGATAGACTCCTTCACTGCTGGTGGGATTGTAAGATGGTACAACCACTCTGGAAATCAGTCTGGTGGTTCCTAAGAAAACAGAGCAAAACACTTCAGGAGGACCCTCCTATACCTCTCCCGGGCATATACCCAGAGGATTCCCCAGCATGCAATAAGGACACATGCTCCACTATGTTCATAGCAGCCTTGTTTATAGTGGCCAGAAGCTGGAGAGAACACAGATGTCCCTCAGTGGAGGAATGGATACAGAAAATGTGGTATATTTACACAATGGAGTACTATTCAGCAATTAAAAACAATGAATTCATGAATTTTTTAGGCAAATGGATGGAACTGGAAAATATCCTAAGCGAGGTAATGCAATCACAAAAGAATACACATGGAATGCAATCATTGATAAGTGGATATTAATTAGCCCTGAAGCTCTGAATACTGAAGATCCAATTAGCATATCAAATGATTCCCAGGAAGAAGGAAGAAGAGGGCCCTAATCCTGGAAAGGCTTGATCCAGCATTGTATGGGAGTACCAGGACAGAGAAAAGGGAGGGGGAAAGACAGGAGAATGGATGGAGAGAAGAGGACTTATGGAACATATGGGGGGGGGGCTGGAAAAGGGGAAGGCTTTTAGAATGTAAACATAGAATATAGAAAATAAATAAAAAAAAATAAAAAAAAAGAAGATAGACTCCTGAGAATCAAATAACCCTATTAATATTGGATGTAGAACCAAACAAACAATTCTCAACTGAGGAATATTAAATGGCCGAGAAGGACCTAAAGTATTTTTCAACATCCTTAGTTATCAGAGAAATGCAAGTCAAAATGGCTCTTTGATTCTACCTCATAACAGTTAGAATGGCTAAGATCAAAAACTTAGGTGATACTAGATCAGTAGAAATAGGAATACTCCTCCATTGTTGGTGGGATTGCAAGCTGGGACAACCACTATAAAATCAGTCTGGCAGTTCCTCAGAAAATTGGAGATGAGAACCCAGCTATATCACTCCCAGGCATACACCTGAAAGATGCTCCAACATATAACAAAGACACATGTTCCACTATGTTTATAGCAGTCTTATAGCCAGAAGTTGGAAAGAATCTAGATATCCTTCAGTAGAGGAATGGTTAGAGAAAATGTATATTTATACAATGGAGTACTACTCAGATATTAAAAACAATAAATGCATGAAATTTGAGGCAAATGGATAGAAAATATCATCCTGAGTGAGGTAACCCAATCAAAAAGAACACACATGTTATACACTCACTGATAAATGGATATTAGCCCAAAAGTATGGAATAGCCAAGATACTATTCATAGAACAAATGAAGGTCTAGACGAAGGAAGACCAACATGTGGATTCTTTAGTACTTCTTAGAAGGGGGTACAAAATGCTCCTGGGAGGAAATACTGAGAAAAAGTATGGAGCAAAGGCTGAATGAGAGGCCATCCAGAGACTGCTCCTCCTGGGGATCTATCCCATATAAAGTCACCAAATCCAGATACTAGGTGGATGCCACAAAGTACTTGCTGTCAGGAGCCACATTTAGCTGTCTCCTGAGACGCTCTGCCAAATCTGATAACTACAGAGGCAGATGCTTGCAGCCAACCATTGGACTGAGCATAGGGTCCCCAATGGAGGAGTTAGAAAAGAACTGAAGGAGCTGAAGGGGTTTACAACACCACAAGAAGAAAAACATCAAGCAACCAGAGACCCCAAATCTCCCAGGGACTAAACCACCAACCAAGGAGTACACAGGGAGGGACCCATGGCTCCAGCCTCGTATGTAGCAGAGTATTGCCTTGTTGGACATCAGTGGGAGGAGAGGTCCTTGATCCTGTGAAGACTTGATGCCCCAGTGTAGGGGAATGCCAGGGTGGGGAGGTGGGTAGTGGTGATTGGGTAGGGAACGGTCTCATCAAAACAGTGGGAGAGGGACAGGATAGGGGTTTTCTGGGGTGAAACGAAGATGGGATAATATTTGAAATGTAAATAAAGAAAATATCCAAAATACATGCAAACAAACAAACAAACACTATTTTAGCTTTAATCACATATTTGCCCTTACAGGATGAGAGTGGGAAATTTTAGTACCATGCTCTTACTAATTGAATTGTCTTTCATACAAACATAAACAGAGAAATTGGGAAGAGGACATAAACCAAATAGAATCAAAGACAAAACTAAACTTTCCTTGCAAAAGCCCTTTGAAACTTCTAAAGCAAGTCACAAAAGATATATGAAAATTAAAACAATAAATAAAATAGCAATAAAAAGGAATCAATGAAACAGAGAGTTGCTTCTTTAGGAAGATTAATAATACTGACAGACAATGCAGAATCAATCCTTTTGTTGTGTGCAAGAAACAGTTTATAATAATGGATAGATATTGCACCAGGGGAAAGGTATATTAGTTAAATGCCAGAATGAGAAATTCCAAATTATCAAAATTAGAGCTGAAATTGGTTGAATAATAAATACTACGGGAATTTAGAAAATCTTAAGTACATACCTTAAAAACACAAATTCTACCACTTTAACAGTTTATAAGAAATATTTTCTTTATATATACTATTTAAAATAGTTAATTCAACATTAGATTAGAAATTTAAACCAACTTGAACATTTTAATATTATGAAATATAATTAGTAACTAAAAATCTACTAACCAAAAACAAACAAACAACAAAAAATTAAAGGTACAGAGCCAGTGATTTTATCAAAGAATTAATCAAGTTAATAAATTATTCCATAGAATTAGCTGGGCGGTGGTGCACGCCTTTAATCCCAGCACTGGGGAGACAGAGACAGGTGGATTTCTAAGTTCGAGGCCAGCCTGGTCTACAGAGTAATTCCAGGACAGCCAGGGCTAAATAGAGAAACCCTGTCTTGAAACAAAAAACAAACAAACAAACAAACAACAACAACAAAACAAACAAAAGAAACAAAAAATTATTACATAAAATTGAAACAGAAGGAACATTGCCAAATCCTTTTTAGGAGGCCATATTTACTTTGACACACAAATCACATAGGTGCTCAACAATGTAAAATAAGTACAGGTCATTTTCTCTTATGAATATGGATGCAAACTTTTTCAATGTAATTCTGCAAACAAAATTCAAAAAAAAATCAAAAAGATCATCTACAAACAGCAACCCACCCATAAAACCTTTGAGTGAAAATGTGCCCTGTCTTCAAGTAGTGCAGGGACAAAGATGGAGCAGAGAAAGAGGTAATGGCCAACTAATGACTGGTCCAAATTGAGACCCTTCCCATGGTCAAGAAACAATCCCAGACAATAGTAATACTCCATTATTCTTGCTGACAGGAGCCTGGCATATCTTTCCTCTGAGTGACTTTATCCAGTGACCAATAGAAAGAGATGCAGAGACCTACAGGGAAACATTGGATGGAGCTCAGGGAGTGTTATGGAAGAGTTGGGGGAAGGATTAAGGGCCCTGAATGGGATAAGAGCTACACAAGAAGACAAACAGAATCAACTGAGCTGGACCCTTTGTGGCTACTAGAATCTGAACCACTAACCAAAGAGTGAGGATGGCTGGACCTAGGAACTGTAAGCATACGTAACAGATGTGCAGCTTGGCCTTCAAGTGGGTCCCCAAACAACTGGCAGTGGGGCTGTCCCTAAAATGATCATTTACTATGGTCAAGTATGTTTCATTCTAGAAATAAAGGAATATTTCAACATATGTAAATTGGTAAATGCTACCAACCATATAAACTAAAAGATAAATTATACATGATCATTTCATTATATGTAGAAAAAGCCTTTGACAACAACTGATACCCACTTATAGTAAAGTCTGTGATAGCTAAGGGATAAAGGAAATGAAAGGGCTGTACCTCAACATAATAAAGGCTATTAACATTAAACCCTTGGCCAGGAACAACTTTATGGAGAGAAATTCAAAATAAATCCAATGGATAAAGGAGAGGACAAGGTTTTAATTCAGTCTCTCAATGCATATTCAATATGGAATTTGGAATCTTAGCTATAGAAATAAGGCAAATAAAGCAGATCAAGGGGATGCAGTTAGGAATTCCATAGGAAACTTTTTTTGTTTATTGTTTTCAATTATTTATTGTTTTTTACTATTGTTTTCAAAAACATGTCAAGAAATAAAATAAACATACAAAATATAGACTACCTATATACGAATTGACTGAGAAAGAATTTAAGAAACCACTTGTTTCTTCATAGCTATAAAAATGTGGAAATAACTTGTGATAACTCTCACCAAAGCACACAAATGAATAGTATGATAAAAAGCAAAGAACCAAATAAATATGAAACACCTTTCAATCAATAAAGAAAGAAATTGATGGAGATACCAGAAGATGGCAAGATGTCATATACTCATGGATCAGTGGAAGAGACATAGTAAAAAAAAAAAAAATGGCATTTCTTCCAAAAACAAAATGAAGATTTAATGCAATACCCATCAAAATTCTAATACAATCCTTTACAGATCTTGAAAGCACAATCTTAAACTTCATATGGAAACACAAAAACCGCAAGATATATGAAATAGTTCTGAATAAGAAAAGAACTGCAGGAAGTACCTCTAGCTACCAACTCAAATTGTAACATAAATCTATAGAAATAAAAACAGCATTAGCACAAAAACAGACTTTGATCAGTGTAATTGGATTAAAGACTCATACAAAAGCCTGAACATCTTTGAATTTCTGAGTTTTGATAAGGAAACCATAAGCTCACACTGAAATAAAGACAACATCATCAACAAATGGAATTGTCAAACTGTATAGTTACATGTAGAAGAATTCAAGGATCCATAATTATTATCCTACCCTAAAGCAACTCCATTTGTATCAAAGACATCAACCACAAGCCAGATACATTGGAATTGATAAGCAAAAATAGAAAATATTGTTTAAACCATTGGAACATGGAAAAAAGTTTCTAAACAGAACACAAGTATCTCAGACACTGTAATAACAATTCACGAAGTGCAACAGTATCTGTATGGTAAACGACAGCATGATTTAGACAAAGGGGGAGCCAACAGATCAGAAAATGAATTATGTATCTGAGAAAGACCTAATAAAAATATTTACATAGGTCAAAAACAGGATATTAAGAAAATAAGTAACCTAATGAAAAATGGCATATAGAATTAAAAAGAAGAAGAAGAAGAAGAAGAAGAAGAAGAAGAAGAAGAAGAAGAAGAAGAAGAAGAAGAAGAAGAAGAAGAAGAAGAAGAAGAAGAAGAAGAAACTCAAATGGTTTCAAAACACTTAGTGAAACAGTGAAATGTTAAACATCTTTAGTCATCAGTGAAATACAAACTGAAATTATTAAGACATTTCATCTTACACCTGTAAGAAAGTTCAAGATTAATAAAACAAGAGGCACCTCAAGCAAGAGACAATGTGGAAGATGGGAACATTTAGCCATTGTTGGGGGGAGTGTCATTTTATACAGAGACTATGGGAATAAGGATGGTTCCTCAGGAAGATCGGAATCAAACTCAATATTGAGCAATACCTCTTTACGCAATATACTTATAGGATGCTTCCTCCTCCCACAGATACACTTTCTAAACCATGTGGTTTGATGTTTTATTCATAATAACCAGGAATGGATAAAGAAAATTTGGTACATTTACATAATGGCTATTATTACTCAGTTCTTTAAATTCAATCATGAAATTTGCAATAAATGAAAGTAGTTAGAAAAAAGTCAACCCGAGTGAGGTCATCCAGATCGAGAAAGACAAATATGCTCTCTCTTATTTATATTTGGCTCACAGCAGTGAATTCATTGATAAGCAAGCTACAATCTGCATAAACACAAATTTCAGCTGTAGAGTAAGTAACATTTGGAGAAGAATGACTCTCCCATGTAAAAAAAAAAAAACTAGATAGGTTATAGACTAATTATGGATCAATAGGGCACGTGGAATGACTAAGATGTGAGGATCAAATGTAGAGAGATATAAAAAGGGGGATGATAGTGGGGATAAAAAGAGGAACCACTAAAACTAAGAGGCACTTGGGAGGTTATATGGATACAAAATACAGTAAAGGTCTTCCTAAAATTTTTATGAATATAGATTAAAACTATATGAAATTGCCAAGAAATAAAGAGACAGAACCCCAACTTGACTTCTTCCTCATTAAATCAAGCCTCTTGTATTAGGACCAGTTTATATTTTTTTAAATTATTAGACAAAGGTGTACCATGAGAACTCACCTGAACATACCATGCTATTGTCAAGGCTATAGGTTGCTCACCACAAACTGAAAGTAAGACCTATTACTGAAAAGAGCATCCACACAACTCAATGAACATGGAGAATTCATGCTAGTCCTGTCTGGAGCCTTCACTCCTAAGGATCAGTATTCAGGCTGTAAAAATATACTGCCAAAGGGAAAAGGGAAATACCAAGCCAGCTACAAATCCACAGTGTACAATGGCCCTGCCTATAAGATAAACTGGTACAATAGAGTCACCAAGCTTGTGGGAGTAACCAGCTCTTATGATTGATTTAAAGCCAACTCTGTGATATAGAACTCATACATAACACTGGCAGGCAAAAATTGGATGCTGTGAACACAAGTGTTGTACATGAAACTTTGAGCTGTTTAGTTTTCAAGGAGGTAAAAAGGTATAATAAAATATGCTTACTCTCTTTTCATAAATTAAATGGGAGATTTTAGACACATAAGCAGGATATAAGTCACAGGTTTTTGATAATGTTAATGTTTGGTATGTTAAAATTATTCAGTATACTAAAAACTTCATTTTTGTCCAATTATAATATTTTATAATATATTATAATGTGCACAACTGCAATAATAGTCATAAATTTGTAGCATAAAAAATGTAGGTATTGAGGAAAGGTCTTTTGATGCACTAAGAAACTTAGTTTTGCATGGTAAATTGTTGCTGACCTCAGAAAATTAGTCCTTAGCTCTGCACAAGAATTTGACCTACAATGTATATTTGGCTCTTATCCTACAGAATCTCTCTCTACATAGGAAAGAATTCTTTAATTCAGTTTTCAGGCAAATATATGTTTACCTCTGATAGCAAACAGCTAAACAAACAATTTCCTGAATTCTAGAAATTACACATGATAAAACTGATAGTAAAAATTTTATTTTCTACATGTGATAAGAAGGCAAGAGCAATGTTTGGCAGATGAAATTGTAGTATCTTTTATTTAGAGAACTAGTTGACAAGATATATTTTATTCTGACAGCAGAGCCAAACAAGACTGGATTCAAAGTCAGTGGCTTTTAATAGCTGTTGACGGCTGGACACTGAAATAAATTGTTCCAGTTTTACATTCTCAAAAATGATAACAAATTCAGTTTGATGGTAACCTTGAATTTCTCCTTTACTGAAAGATGTGGTATTAAACAAACTTGTTTGGTTTTTTTATCATTTCCAAATAAATTTATTGAAAGAAATGCTCAATAATTTTCCTACCCACACTGAATGCATCCTTAGTGTATTTTATTATTTTATTTATTTATATTCCAAATGTTGCCCCATTTCCAGGTCCCCCACCCCAAGTTCTTCATCCCATCCTCCATTTACTTTGCTACGGAAAGGGTGCTCCCTTACCCACCCACTCGGACCTTGCCCCCTCAAGCATCCCTCTTCCCTGGGGCATCAAATTTCTACAGAATTAGGCACATCCTCTCCCACTGAGACCAGACAAGGCAGTCCTGTACTACATATGTGCCAGAGGCCACAGGGCATGCCATGTAAGCTCTTTTATTAGTAGCTTAGTGTCTGGGAGCTCTGAAGTGTCTGGGTTAGTTCATATGTTAGTCTTCCTACAGGGTTGCTATCCTCTTCAGTTCCTTCAATCATTCTGCTAACTCTTCCATAGGTGTCTCTGACTTTAGTCTGATGATTGCTTGTACCTTTCTGCATCTGTCTCACTCAGCTACTGGTAATGCCTCTCAGACAGCCATGCTAGCCTCCTGTATGCAAGCTTATCATATAATGAGTAATATTGTCAGGGTTTAGTGTCTGTACACAGGATGAATCCCAAGTTGAGCCAGTCAATTGAAGGCCTTTCCTTCAGTCTCTGCTCCATTTTTGTCCTTGCATTTCCTTTAGACAGGTTCAATTCTGGGTCAAAAATTTTGAAGATAGATGCATGCCCCCTTGCCTATTGGAGGTGGTCTCTTCCGTTTCCATATTTCCACTAGTGGGCATTTTGGTTAAGGTCATGCACATTGAATCCTAGAAGCTTCTCAAATACCATGTCTCTGGGACTTTTTAAAGATTCCCTGCTCCAAAACTTCTGCTGTTGCAAATTTCCATTCATTTTCCTGGCACTCTAGGCTTCTCTCTTGTTACCCCCATGACTGATCCTGTCCCCCATTTTCATCTCCCACTCCCCACTCCCACTCAAATCTCTCTCTCCCTTTGCCTCCTGTGATTATTTTGTTCTGTATAGTGATTTAAATATATTAAGACACTGAAATACTGGAGAGAGGTAGGACTCTGTTTTCTAGGTTGTACCAGTGTTACCTCTAATGGGTTTCTAAGAAGTTAGTCATGTTCTATTTGTGTTATGTGAAGAGTGTTTACTAACCGCTCATAGCAACTGAAAGAGCTGAACATTTAATTTTATGTAAGGAAATATTGTTTTTATATAATTAAGTGGACAATTTTGACAAAAGTTTATTTATTTATTTAATTTTGTGTATGTACCTGAATATATTCATACACACTCTATATATGCAGGAACACATGGAAGTCAAAATAAAGAACTGGGTATATGCCTTGGAATTGTAGAAACTATAGTTGATACCATTTGGTGCTGCAAAATGAGTCCAGGTCTTAATAAGCAAGAGAGTCAAGACTTCATAACTGCTGAGTAATTTTAGAAGCCCAAAAGATTAGACATTTTAAAGGAAGTCATGTTACCTTCAGCAAGTGGGGCATTTTGGCAGGAAGTAGGTCAATGGGAGTTGCAACTTGAAGATCAGAGCTCAATGCTGTTCTGTTCGTGTTACCCATATTACTTTTTTCCCAGATATTTAATAAACTATGTATAATTATGCACTACCATGGTTAATGTAATAGGATATATGCCTTCTGCAGCTTGAATTTATGATGCTTTCAGTTGTGAAGATATACCTTGTACATATTTGGTCAAAGAGATAAAAAGTAACATAATCCTACATGATCTGAAGGGTATTTATTAAATTAAAAGAATTATCATGTAGAATATTTCAAATTACATATTTTATTAAAAGTAATTTCAGGTCAAAGATTAAATGCAGACAAATGAGTTGCTTGACACCTCTAGAGTTGTACTTGACACCTCTAATCCATTCTTATCTGAACTTATTTTATTCATGGTTCACTAGGAAAATAAAATATTATTTGAATTACAGATAGAATGTAGAGAATTTTTAATAAAGAAACATGGATGCTCTGGCAAGGGGTCACATCCAAAAACTTTTTTTGTCTATATGTTTTGGCCAAAATGTAGTCATGCCCTGGATTGCAGTATGATCTGCCTGGAATACAGACAAACCCTTTATATACAGCCTAATGAAGAAGGAAAGGTTAGTTTGTAGAAGGAAACAGCCATGTTTGTAAATGATGTATAACTGAGGAGCAGACAAAGTGACGAATCAGAGAAAGGTATGACAGAATTAGTCAGAGATAAGCTAGGCCAAACTCACATGAAAACAGAAAAGATGGTGAGGCTATTTAAGAGCAGAAAGAGAGAAAATATATGTGGTGTGTTGTGTGTGATACATGGTGTGTCCTGTCTGAAAAGGACAGAGACAGGTAACAGAGAGAACAAGCTAGTCACAGGTGAAGACAGAGCAAGCCACAGAATGAGATTAGAACATATTGCCAGTTAGTATGAGGCCAAACAGAGCAACTCTGTAAGAAGTCCAGAGAAGCTGGATTGTGTCAATCAGCATGGAAGATTAGATTGTACAGAGGCTAGATTTCCCAGACCTAGGATTAAGGATAGTTGGAACAGAGAAAAAAAGGCTCTGGGCATTTGTATTTGCACATCTTAGATACGGGTATCATTCCATCCATCCCATCATCTGAGGAAATAAAAGTGACATGAAAAAATAAGAGCTCCATATATAAAATAGTAATAAAAGAAAATATGACATATATAAGATAATGTTTGGAAGGTTGACATTGTTTAATTCTGATCATTTTGGGGTGGGGGAAGCATAAATACAATCTGTGCTTGCAAACAAGTACTCTACAAGGAATTGTTTAATGATGTTTAATGTAATTACTGATATTTCTGTTTAAAAATACAGATATTAAATATTTTCAATATTGAAGGCCAGCAAGATTCTATTATAAATACAAACTCCTTGGTTAACATAAAAACAACCACTGACAATGTAAGAAAAAAGGTCACAGCTATATTTACTCATGTCTTCTCTATAATAATATAACATTACATTATAAAAATTCACATTCAGATTTTTCCCAATGACAGGAGGTTTTGTTAAACTTCAGTACAGACTCCTATCAAACAGTTTTACTTGACCATACAAAAATAACAGCCATTGTTTCTGGATTTGGTTTACAATGTGCTCTTCTCTCTTGTCTTCTTTTTTCTTTTTTTATATGATATATTCATTATTTACATTTCAAATTATTTTCCTTTTCATGGGTGCCCACTCCCCAAAAGTCCCATAAGCCCTCTTTCCTACCCCTGTTCTCCAATCCACCACTTCCCACTTCCCTGTCCTGGTATTCCCCTACACTGCTGCACTGAGCCTTTCCAGGACCAAGGGCCACTCCTTCCTTCTTGTTAGGCATCATTTGGTATGTGAATTGTGTCTTGGATAATCCAAGCTTCTAGGCTAATATCTGCTTATCAGAGTGCAAAACAACATGAGTTTCTTTTAACATCTCACTTAGGATGATGTTCTCCAGTTCCATCCATTTGTCTAAGAATTTCATGAATTCATTTTTTCTAATAGCTGAATAGTGCTACATTGTGTATGTATACCAAATTTTCTGTATCAATTCCTCCTTTGAGGGACATCTGGGTTTTTTCCAGCTTCTGGCTATTATAAACAGGGCTTCTATGAACATAGTAGAGGATGTATCCTTATTACATGCTGTAGAATCCTCTGGGTATATGGCCAGGAATGATATAGTGGGGTCCTCCGGAAGTATCATTTCCAGTTTTTAGAGAAACCACCAGACTGATTTCCAGAGTGGTTGTACTATCTTGCAATCCCACCAGCAGAGGAGGAGTGTTCCTCTTTCTCCACATCCTTGCCAGAACCTATTTTCTCCTGAGTTTTTGATCTTAGCCATTGTGACTGGAGCAAGGTGAAATCTCAGGGTTGTTTTGATTTGCATTTCCCTGATGGCTAAGGATGTTGAACATTTCTTTAGGTGCTTCTCTACCATTCGATATTACTCAAGTGAAAATTCATTGTTTAGCTCTGTACCCCATTTTTAATGGGGTTATTTGGCTCTATGAAGTCTACCTTCTTGCGTTCTTTGTATATCTTGGATATAAGACCTCTGTCAAATGTAGATCTTTTCCCAATTATTGGTTGCCATTTTGTCCTTTTGACAATGTTCTTTGCCTTACAGAAACTTAGTAGTTTTATGAGGTCCCATTTGTCAATTCTTGATCTTAGAGCATAAGCTATTGGTGTTCTGTTCAGGAACTTTTCCCCTGTGCCAATGTCCTTGAGGGTCTTCCCCAGGTAATTTTCTATTAGTTTCAGTGTGTATGGTTTTATGTGGAGGTCCTTGATCCACTTGGAGGTAAGCGTTGTACAAGGAGATACAAATGGATCAATTTGCATTCATCTGCATGCTGACCTCCAGTTGAACCAGCACCATGTGTTGAAAAGGCTATATTTTTTCTACTGGTTGGTTGTAGCTCCTTTCTCAAAATCATGTAACCATAGGTGTGTTATTTTCAGGTCTTCAATTTTATTCTATTGATCTACTTGCCTGTCACTGTACCAATATCATGCAGTTTTAGCACAATTGCTCTGCAGTACTGCTTGAGGTCAGGGATACTGATTCCCCTAGAAGTTCTTTAACTGTTGAGGATAGTTTTAGCTATCCTGGGTATTTTTTTTGTTATTCCAGATGAATTTGAGAATTTCTCTTTCTAACTCTATGAAAAATTGAGTTGAGATTTTGATGGGGGATTGTATTGAATTTCTATATTGCTGTTGGCAAAATGGCCATTTTTACTATATTAATCCTGCCAATCCATGAGCATGGAAGATTTTACCATCTACTGAGGTCTTGTTCGATTTCTTTCTTCAAGGACTTGAAGTTCCTGTCATACAGATCTTTCAGGTGTTTGGTTAGTGTCACACCAAGATACTTTATATTATTTGTGGCTATTGTGAAGGATGTCATTTCCCTAATTTCTTTCTCAGATTGTTTATCCTTTGAGTATAGAAAGGCTACTGATTTGTTTGACTTAATTTTATATCCAGCCACTTTGCTGAAGTTGTTTATCAGCTGTAGAAGTTCTCTGATGGAGTTTTTTGGGTCGCTAAAGTATACTATCATGTCATCTGCAAATAGTGATAATTTGAATTCTTCCTTTCCACTTCATACCTCTTTGAACTCCTTTTGTTGTCTAATTGCTCTAGCTAGAACTTCAACTACTATATTGAATAAATATGGAGAGAGAGGACAGCCTTGTCGAGTCTCTGATTTTAGTGGGACTGCTTCAAGTTTCTCTCCATTTAGTTTGATGTTGGATACTAGTTTGCTGCATATTGCTTTTATTATGTTTAGGTATGGGCCTTGAATTCCTTTTTTTCCCAATACCTTTAACATGAAAGGTTGTTTAATTTTGTGAAATGTTTCTTCAGCATCTAATGAAATGATGAAGTGTTTGTTTGTTTGTTTGTTTGAGTTTGTTTATGTAGTGGATTACATTGATGGATTTCTGTATATTGAACCATCCCTGAATCCCTGGAATGAAGCCTATTTGATCATGGTGAATGATCGTTTTGATGTGTGCTTGGATTCGGTTGGCAAGAATTTTATTGAGTATTTTTGCATCAATATTCATAAGGGAAATTGCTCTAAAGTTGTCATTTTTGTTGGAACTTTTGTATGGTTTTGGTATCAGCAAAATTGTTGCTTCATAGAACGAGTTGGGTAATGTTCCTTCTGTTACTATTTGTGGAGTAGTTTGAAGAGTTTGGGTATTAGGTCTCCTTTGAAGGTCTGATAGAATTCTGCACTAAAGCCATCTGGTCCTGTGCTTTTTTGGTTGGAAGAGTGTCAATGACCACTTCTATTTCTTTAGGGGTTATGGGACCATTTAGATGGTCTATCTAATCCTGATTAAACTTTGGTAGTTGGTATCTGTCTAGGAAATTGTCCATTTCCTTCAGATTTTCCAGTTTTGTTGAGTATAGGTTTTTGTAATAGGATCTGATAATTTTTTGAATTTCCTCAGTCTCTGTTCTTATTTCTCCCTTTTTTAATTTCTGAGTTTGTTAATTTGAATACTGTCTCTGTGCCCTCTGGTTAGTCTGGCTAAAGGTTAGTCTTGTTGATTTTCTCAAAGAATTAGCTCCTGCTTTTGTTGATTTTTTGTATATTTCTTTGTGTTTTAAATTGGTTGATTTCAGCCCCAAGTTTGATGATTTCCTCCTGCCTTTTATTCTTCTTGGGTGTATTAGCTTCATTTTTGTTCTAAAACTTTAAGGTGTGCTGTTAATCTGCTAGTGTATGCTCTCTCCAGCTTCTTTTTGGAGGTACTCAGAGCTATGAGTTTTCCTCCTAGCACTGCTTTCCTTGTGTACCATAAACTTGGGTATGTTGTGCCTTCATTTTCATTAAATTCTTAAAAGTTTTTTATTTCTTTCCTTATTTCTTCCTTTTTAAGATATTGGATAGAGCATTATTCAGCTTCCATATGTATGTGGGCTTTATGTTGTATTTTTCCTATTGAAGACCACCTTTATTCCATAGTGATCTGACAGGAGGCTTGGAATTTGTTCCATGTTCTTATATATGTTGAGGTCTGTTTTGTGACGAATTATATGGTCAATTTTGGAGAAGGTATCATGAGGTGCTGAGAAGAAAGTATATTCTTTCAATTTAGGATGAAATGTTCTATAGATATCTATTAAATTCATTTGGTCCAAAACTTCTGGTAGTTTCACTGTGTCTCTAATTTGTGTTTCCCTGATCTGTCCATTGAAGAGAGTGGAATGATTAAGTCACCCACAATTATTGTGTGGGGTGTGATGTGTACTTTAAGCTTTAGTAAGGTTTCCTTTACAAATGTGGGTACCTTGTATTTGGGGCATAGATTTTCAAAATTGAGAGTTCTTCCTGGTAGATTTTTCCTTTGATGGGTATAGAGTGTCCTTCCATGTCTTTTTTGATGACTTTTTGTTCAAAGTCTATTTTATTGGGTATTAGAATGGCTATTCCTGCTTGTTTCCTGGGACCATTTGCTTGGGAACGGTTCTCCAGCCTTTTACTCTGAGGTAGTTTTGTCTTTGACACTGGTATGTCTTTCTTGTATGCAGCAAAATGTTGGGTCTTGATTACAAATCCAGTCTGTTAATCTATGTCTTTTTATTGGGGAATTGACTCTATTGATGTTAAGAGATGTTAACGAATAGTGATTGTTGCTTCCTGCTATTTTTGATGTTATTTTATGTTTGTGTGGTTATCTTCTTTTGGGTTTGTTGAAAGATTACTTTTTTTGCTTTTTCTTGTGTGTAATTTACCTCCTTTTGTTGGTATTTTCCATTCATTATCCTTTGAGAG
The DNA here is from genome assembly GCF_947179515.1 of Apodemus sylvaticus. Lineage (NCBI taxonomy): Eukaryota > Metazoa > Chordata > Mammalia > Rodentia > Muridae > Apodemus > Apodemus sylvaticus. Next base: position 14,999,554 of record NC_067479.1, read on the forward strand.
GCTGGATTTGTGGAAAAATGTGTAAATTTGCTTTTGTCATGAAATACCTTGGTCTCTCCATCTATGGTAATTGAGAGATTTGCTGGATATAGCAGTCTGGGTTGGCATTTGTTTTCCCTTAGGGTCTGCATGACATCTGCCCAGGCTCTTCTGGCTTTTATAGTCTCTGGTGAGAAATCCAGTGTATTTCTGATAGGTCTACCTTTATATGTTACTTGACCTTTTTCCCTTAGTGCTTTTAATAGTCTTTCTTTTTTTTTTTAAATACATCTGGTGTTTTAATTATTATGTGATAGGAGAAATTTCTTTTCTAGTTAAATCTATTTGGAGTTCTGTAGGCTTCTTTTATGTTTATGGGCATCTCTTTCTTTAGGTTATAGAAGTTTTCTACTATAATTTTGTTAAAGACATTTACTGGCCCTTTATGTTGGAAATCTTCACTCTATTCTATACCTATAATCCTTAGGTATGGTCTTCTCTTTTTTTTTCCTGGATTTCCTGGATGTTTTGGGTCAGGAGCTTTATGCACTTTTCATTATCAATGCTTTCTATGATCTGTTTTGCATGTGAGATTCTCTCTTTTATTTCTTGTATTCTGTTGTTGATGCTTGGATACATGTCTCCTGACTTCTTTCCTAGGTTTTCTATGTCTCAAATTGTCTCCCTTTGTAATTTCATTATTGTTTCTACCTCCTTCTTTAGATACTGCATGGCTTTGTTTAATTTCTTCACTGGTTTTGTTGTGTTTTCCTTTAGTTCTTCAAGGGCTTCTCCCTGTTTACTTGTGTTCTCCTGTATTTTTTAAGGGTGTCATTTATGTCCTTCTTGAAGCCCTCTATGAAGCCCTCCATCGGTATCAAGACCTGTGATTTTAAATCCAAATCTTGCTTTCCTAGTGTATTGGGCTATCCAGGACTTGTTGTTGTGGGAGAATTGGGTTCAGATGGTGCCATATTGCCTTGATTTCTCTTAGCAATGTTCCTATGCTGGTCTTGATGTCACTGGCTAGTGCTTGTCCCTCCTGTGTGCCTACAACCCTGGGAGACCTGCTTTTCCTTGGCACAAATTGTTGTGGTGCTGCTGAGTTCCTGGGTGCAGGTGGAGTCCTGGTGGGGTGTTTCCCAAGTGATATTCTATTCTGGTAATATCTGTCTACCAATCTGTTACACAGTCACAGGAACAAAGATGGCAGCCGAGACCCACTCTCTTGCAGTTGTTATTGGGCATGTAGTTCTGTGGCTCTGATCAACCCTGGATGAAGGTTGTGCTTGCTGTCTCCTCCATGCTTCTGTGTGCTTCCTAAGCCACTTGGTGATGGCATGCTGTAGCCTGGTATGTTCCAGATCTGGAGGTAGAAACCGGAAGGCTCCTGCCAGAGGCCTCCGGACAGGATCCTCTGACCTGTAAGTCCGGTCTCAACTGTCATGCTCTTTTCTTCAAATACAAGAAAATAAATCACAGCTAGACCATCAATTGCAATTCAATTCCTCCAACTTTAGTGACTTTCCTAATGTTGGGCACATTTAGAAATATGAATTTATTCTAGCTTGTGCAATAAGAAGTGGAAATGAAAACTAGCTGTGAAATATTCAGCTCATTTCTCACCACCATCAATGACAATAATAAAAATTTTCATGAAATTTTGCATCAATTAGCAATGGAGATGGAGAACAAATGGGACTAATTTTCATAGTTGTTAAAGTTAAAATTCTAAAATGCTTTTTAAAAGATTTAGTTCTGAAATTCCAATGTATTATATGGATTATTACAAAGATAAAAATATTTATGATATTAGTACATCAGATATATTGAACACATAGATTCATATTGAATTGAGTGTGAGATATTTATTTAGGGCTTTTGCTTTTCGAAGCATAAAAAATAAAAAATGGGTAAATTCTGGAAGCTAATACTCAAAAAAACAGTACTTATTCCTCAGAATAAAAAATTAGACATGTCAATAATGTTGGAAGGACTCACATATTGAAATCTGTATCAAAATGTGTAATTGGATAAATATAAGGCATATAAAAATTATCACATGAGTTGCAAATTTATCTTAGTCCAACACAGTGACTTAAGAAAGGAAAAAATTTGGGTATTATAATCCAGAAAGATTTCAGTTATTGAAACTAATTTTGGGAAGAAATCAAGTCCAAACCTAGAGAAAAGGAGAGAACTCAACAGTGATTTTTGTAGTCTTAAAGACAGGAGTGACTGCCACTGAAAGGCAGAGGGTGGATATGAAAGTGAGCAGTGTGGAGCAAGGCTCCAGGAACTCCTTCACATTCACTCCTGTCCGCAGCATTCAATAAAGAGGTTTAACCAAACAAAATATGGGCACTACTCAGAGCTGAGCAATCGTGCTTCTCCTATTAAATGCCAATAAAGTAGAAATGGTGACCATTACATTTCTGCTTCACCTAGGATCTGAGATAGCTGTGGTTGTGATTTTTATATACTAAAGAGGAAATTTCTATATCATCCCATGTAGAAAGTGGCCACTCAGAACTGAAATTTGCACATTCTTTGAAAATATCTTAGAATTTTCATTGGTATGAAGAGACATTATGACCAAGGCAATTTTCATTAAGCAAAATATTTAATTCGGACTAGATTACAGTTCTAGAGGTTGAGTCCAATTATCACAATGAAAGCCTGCAGTGACAGTTGGTGCTGGAGAATCCAAGAGTTGTACAGCTTTATCTGAAGGCACACAATAAATACCTGATTCTGGGTAGACTTAAGCATATATGAGACCTCAAAGCCTACCCCTATAAGTGACAAACCCTCTCCAAAAAGCCCATTCCTACTCCAACAAGGACATACTTCCTAATAGAATCATTCCTTGTGGACCAAGCCTTCAAACACATGGGTTTCTGGCTTGCAAACTTATTCAAATTACTGTAAAGGGATTGTTAGTATGCCCTGTAATCATACAAGCAAATAAGTGTTATGTACACTGACTTTCTTTAAATTTTAGTCAAATGCTTTATGGATTCATTTTTAGGCACTCCTGAAGTTCAGTATTGAAACAGGAGTAGATTGTGAGTCTGATAAAGGTTTATAGTTATCATTCCTTGGCTGTGACTTTCATGGAGTAGACAACCAAGAATATTGTAATTAATTCAGACTGTCTGTTTCAAAATTTATATATTTTAAATAGTTTGTGTAGTAGTGACAATTTCACCCAACTCTCTTGCAATGGTTGTGATAAGAATTAAGAGTCTTCCTTTGCACTTCATCATCTTTTTAAGTGCATCAATACAAAAAAAATGATACTACTATACAGATATCATAATTTCCATTGATAGTCTGTAATATCTTAACTAGGATGTTAGTTAACATATTCTTAAGATAAAGTCATTATTCCTTTTTAAAACTATCCACAAATTTTTCAGTTGAAGTATTTCAGAGTTCTTTTAGTTTTCTGTTTAACTATTAAATCATTATAATTATTTTGTTAATAAAAGTTATCTTTTTAAAAACATATATAAATATATTCAAAACTGAAGGTTTAAAAGTTAATGTGACTCTCAAAATCTTCTGCCCCAAGTGATTATTCAAATTGTATACAAATTCATTGACCTTGTATATATGTACCTGTATAGACCTTGCTTCTGTACAGACCTTGCTTCTGATCAACTTGGATGTGTGATGTTTTTATTCATTACTAAGTTTTTAATTAGTACATAATATATGTACATTTCAAAATAAAATACAATTAATTTAATTATTAATTAAATTTGCTCCTTAACATTTTCATACATGTGTATAATATATAATTGCCCATACATCCCATCTCTTTCAAAACTCACTCCACAAGTAGGTCTTCCAACATTCTTGACTTCTTGGTATATTTTGTGATCCACTGAGTATATATAGGCACCTCTGGGTTTACAGTTGTAACTATACATTGGTGATTGTTGTACTCACCAACTGGTGCACAAATGAAGATGATAAATTCAATGTCCCCAGGATCATTCAACATCCACAAGATCAGTGGGGAATGGTAGGGCTCGAGGAGCCATGTCTCTATTGATAACTGACTGCTGATTTAGAATCACAGCAGTTTCTGTGAATTCAAGATTTCAATGGCAATGCCATGCTGAGAAGGCAGCATTTTGTAGTTTTTCTTTCTATTGTGTCTCTTCTATTATTTAAGCCTCCTCTTCTGTTATCCTCCCTGACCTTCCCTGGGTGGGGTGATATAAGTGTCTTGGACCACAATATTTAGCATTGCTTTGCAGTCTGGAAAATGCATAACTTGATTATATTCATTTCTGCTATAAGGAAAATCAAACTGAATGAATCTCTGACATTTAGTTCAATGTACACTTTGTCTTATAACCAAAGCTGAAAGGTTATTCTATCTATATTATTTTTTCTCAAATTTAAAGACGGATATTTTCAACATATTATTTTTTATGTGTGCTATAGCGTTTAGTTTGAAACTTACACCTGTTCTTCCAACAGTTTTCTGTCTTAATGAGCATTTCTTTGCACGTGAACACAATGTGAATGTTAGACATTATTCAAAGCAACCATTCTACCAAAATATATCAAATTTCTGTTGTAAGTAATATTTAGACAGTTTTGTAAATGATTCTCTTATTGAGAATTAGAACAAAGTTAAAAATAACAATTAAGACAGAATAAATATATGATGTAAGTGTGCCTTATGGTAATGCACGTAGGTTTTCTCCATGACTCTACTTAGCACAGTGAGGCAATATTTAATAAATACCTATTCAGAGGACAAAATCAAGGTCAGACTAATTATTGGTGCAAATGTGAAATCAGTTATGCAATCACAATTTAGTTGTTTGAGAGGAGTCTGAAGGAAAAGAGCGAGGATACCACAGGTCTAAGAAAGATTAATAGAGTTGGGAGAGGTGTAACTATGTAGTCAGAGTTACTGTACCTGCTCAGGATCTTTCTTGCTGTGCACTGTTACTGCGTAATGAGCATTCCCAATATCCACATACTGATATAGAATCTGTACCAAATTATAGCATGTGGGATTAATGGATGGCTCTATCATGAGTGTGACACATTTGTGCGTACTGTCAGTACTTTTATGACCATCTAGCAGAAACCTAGCTGATATTCCTTAGGGTATGTGAAGATAAAGAGATAAGTTATCAGTTTATAAAGTAGAAGGATTTTTGACAGATCAAAAGCTTTCAGGAACATAAGAAAAATAACAACAACAACACAAAGCAAAACAAAATATCTGTGAACAAACTGTCTGGCTTGTAATATTTCATTTTGACAACGCAAGTAGACTTTAAGACCTACTCTGATAAAGTACAAAGCATTTTCAAGAAATCCTACAGCACAACTGATATGGTAGACCTATCAACTGAGAAGGTATACCTACCCATGTTCTCCAGGAATGAGAAAAAAAAGCCCTGAGAATACCTGCTTACATTATCTGGTGGAATGCATAGGTTCCCATTTTACTGAATCTCATCAGGGAACTTTGTGGGTCAAGACTCAGTCTGGCATTAGCATAACATATTTTAAATATCATCAATAAAATTAAATGTTAAGGCTGAATGAGTCACAAAATCATATTATCTCTTTATAAATGAATACACCAAGAGTTTGGTTGTTTAATTATGCTAATATTTCATAACATTTTCCTTTCATTGTAGACTTAAATGTATAACACAAATGATACAATGAAGATACAATGAATTTTCAAAATTTTATTTTATATTTACATTTTTGTCATTAGTCCCTTTTAAAAAACTTATATGATAGGAATATATGACGAAATATAGAAGATTTGATCACTTATATTTATGTCTAGGACATGTGCAATTATAGGTTGATTCACCGAACAGCAAATTATACACATTTAAATTATAAGTGAATACTTTTATTTTTCTACAATTTAAATTTAATTAAAGGAAAATTAATATGACCTAATCATTTACTTATTTTAATAGTTCCCACTATTAATCAAGGCATACCAATTATTTTGTAAATACAAATTAACCTTATAATTCTGAGTTTAGCATATTAATATTTTACTCATGCTTTCAGTAAGATTAAAAGCCCACTTCTTTCCATTGTATTTTGTTTTTTTATTGGAAATTTTATTTATATACATTTCAAATGTTACCCATTTCTCAATCCCCCACCCAGAAAACCAATATCCCATTCTCCCTCCTCCTGCTTCTATGAGAGTATGCCTTTACCCACCCACCCACCCATTCTTGCTTCCCTGCCCGTGCATTCCTTTTAACTGGGGCATCAAGCCTTCAGAGGACCAAGGGCCTCTTCTCCCATTGATGCCTGACAAGGCCATCCATTTCTGAGTATACGGCTGGAGCGATGGGTCCATCCATGTGTACACCTTGGCTGGTTGTTTAGACCTTGGGGGCTCTGGCTGGTTGATATTGCTGTTCTTCCTCTGGGATTGTAAACTGCTTCAGTTCCTTCAGTCCTTTCTCTAACTCCTCTATTGGCAACCATTAGATCAGTTCAATGGTAGGCTATGAGCATTGGCCACTGTGTTTGTCAGGCTCTGGCAGAGCCTCTCAGGAGACAGCTGTATCAGATTCCTGTCAGCATGCACTTCTTGGCATCAACAATAGTGTCTGCATTTGGTGACTGTATATGGGATGGATAAGGTGAGGCAGTCTCTGGACAGCCTCTCCATCAGTTGTTGCTCCACACTTTTTGTCTGCTCCCATGAGTATTTTGTTAACCCCGTTTAAGAAGGAATGAAGCACCCACACCTTGTTCTTCCTTTATTCACAAGCTTCATGTAGTCTGTAAAGTGTATCTTGGGTACACTGAACTTTTGGTCTAATATCCACATGTCAGCAAGTATATTCCATGTGTGATCTTTTGTAACAGGATTATCTCACTCAGGATGATATTTTCTAATTTAACCCATTTGCCTAAGAATTTCATGAAGTTATTGTTTTTAATAGCTGAGTAGTATTCCATTGTGTATCCATTCCTCTGTTGAAGGACATCTGGGGTCTTTCCAGCTTCTGTCTGTTATAAATAAGGCTGTTATGAATATAACAGAGCATGTGTCCTTGTTATATGTTGGAGTGTCTTTTGGGTATGTGCCCAGGAGTGGTAAAGTTGTTTCGTCAGGTAATACTATGTCCAATTTTCTGAGGAATTTCCAGGAATTAATTTTATTGATGTTTCAAAAGAAAAGGTTTTCCCTCCCTTCTTCATGCAATGTATTTGTGACTTTTATTGTTCACTCCTATGACAAATGCTAAAAAAAGTAAAAATTTTAGTCTTACCATAACAACAAAGAATTAGTGACTTATTTTCGCACCATCTAGTTTTTCGCTAAGTTATTTTTAAGGCATATAGTTTCATTTAAATTTCCCACCCTGCCTTCTGTTTATTTGCATTACATGTTAGGCAGTCTGTCAACACCACATGAAACTCTTTCCACACTTGCTTACAACAATGGAAGAATAATTCATTGTTAACCCCACCACACCCTTATTACTAATTCTTACTATCTCAATCCATTTTCATTTTGATAGAAACATGTTGTACCAAGTATTTAGAAATAATAACATCTTGGAACTCCCTGTTCACTCTTCTATAAATTCTAATATTAAAGTTTCAGCAGATATAGTACCTATTTTTGAGCTCTTTGTTGCATTATGTGTCTATGTATAAAAGGGCAGATTTGTCCTTTAGGATTCTCTTGTAATTACAGATAACACATTTGCCATGTTAGTACTATAATGTTATATTGCATTTCCACAGTACACATTTAATACCATCACCTCATTTACTTATAAATTTTCCATGGCCCCATGCAAGGTAGAAAATTGTGCTCACATAATTCCAAATTGCATGTTCTCTTTACATCAATCATAGATAGATTCTATCTTAATAGGCCTCAAGTCTTAACTTCTTTCATGATCAACTAAAATATAGACTCATCAAGTATCATCTAACTCAGATATTTATATGACTAAATAAACAACTAAACTACAGAAATCCCTATAAACTGAACAAATTATACTCTTCCAAATATAACACTGGGAAACACTGGGAATAGAAATTATCACTGCTAGGTTGGGGAGGGAAGGTAGGTATGATGAAATGAATGATGCAAAGTAGATAAATCCAAAAACACCTAAAAGCCAACATTAAATTTTAAAGCTTGAGAATAATCTTTTATTCTCTGTTGTAGTTATGTTGGAATAGATCCCAGTATATTCAGTAGCTCATACATCAGGTTTCAGGAACTTGCCTAAATGCTGAATGGCTGTGGTTGTCCCTGGATATAATTATACCCTAGTGATTCTATTGATCTGAAATCTCAGGGCCAGCTATTCATAGTGTCTATGCTGGCTTTTTGAGTAGTTAGTACCCTTTGCCATAGTCCCTCAGTTTAACCTCTACTGACCTATACTCTACTGAACAATACAGTTGGTGGCTCACCTCATAATGAGAGAAAGTGAGTTTCCACAAATGAATTCCCTCACATGTCAATCTCTTGAACATTCCATCACAGAGATACATTAAAAGAACACTTTTTCTCGGTTTCTCATCATTCAATGAATGCCAAAATAAGATGTCTTATCTTACAAATCCAAAATCATGAAATGTATATTCTAAACCTGGTTTGGGAGTAGAAGAAATCGTAGAAACTGATGTTTTTCTTCTAATGGAGGTAGTTTGACCTTGGTTCCAATATGTGGCAGAGGCAGAAACAAAGCATTACCACTCTTTATAATTAATTCATAGAGAATTTTAAATATAATGCAATTTTTGTGAGCCCCTTTTTATTATAGAGTGGTATTTTGTTGTTGGAATTTCTACAGTGACCAGTAGTTGATAATTTCCAAGTTCTATCACAATGTTTCCATTGCCTTTAGTGTTTCTATTGATTTATTTTGATGTTATTGTAGTTGTATTCTTTCACATTTTAGCTTTAGAGGTTTTAAATGGTATAACTGAAGTGAGTTTGACAGTGCTTTTTTTTTTCCGGGGGAGAAAGATTGAAGACTGGAGGGGTGCTGAGAAGTTGGACTTGGAGAAAAAACTGTGTTGGATGCTACGCCTCAGGACAAGGCAGAGGCACAGGAGTCATGAGGTTGTGCTGGCTGCAACAGGTTGTGTGTTTCCAAGCCTGTGAAGGAGAGCTGAATGCGTGCCGTGTACAACAAGGTTCAACATTTAACTAGGGAATGCAGGATGTGTTCCAAAATACCCTCTAAGATGATATGACTGGGGGCCAACACGCAGAGTTGAAAAGCCTATGTGGATTTATTTGTAGTTTATTCTGTCTTTTAAAGATTGAGCAAAGTAAAAGAATGAGTTGAAAAGAGACCTTGTGGGTTGCTTACAACCCTCTTGCTAAACATATTCTTGTAAGGTTTACCCAGCTCTGCTCATTTAAGGCCATAATTTACATGATGATATACATCCTTGAACCAAAGAGATACCTTTCTTTGAAAAAGAAATGTATATATTCTAAAGTAATAAAAATTATATTTCCCACCCTGTCATATATATGCCATTTCCTTCAATTTCCAAAATTTATATTTCAAAATCATCCTTAATTTTATATTTTTGGGTTGACAGCCTAACCTTTAATGGCTGAGATGTCTCTCTTGCCCAACCCTTAACTTTGGATATGTATTTGTTGTTTACTAAAAGTATATCTCACCACACCTTCAATTTTGCCATTTCAATTTTAATTCATTTGCTTGTGAACAGATGTGCAGGTGACACTTTTATTTTTCCATTTAAGAACTCATATGGATCACAAATAAAATGGATTGTGCTAGTGATTTTTAGATTACAGAAATAAACACACACACACACACACACACATTTTGTCAGAAAATAAGGAATATGAAAACAGAATGCGAAAGTAGGGTATACCTTCTAACACAGGTGACACTTTAAAGAAGTCACCAGGGCCATTTGAATCCAAAGCAGCTCTCTTTGTCTCCACAAACACATCTATAGGTGTCTAGCTGGGTGATCTGTCTTCCTGCTTCCTGACTGAGCAGGCAGAACATGCTGTTCCCAGTTCCTCTACCTCCTGTTGCTATGGTAACTCAGAAGTTCTTTCTGTCTGCTTGTTTGACTTTCCTTCTCACGCAGCCACTGGCTCTGAACCTCTGTCTCTTCTTGTGTGCCTCATTCATTTTGCTGCAGCCCAGCATCCCTTATATTTGTATCTCATAGCCTATTGGCAACATATTCTCTCTCATCCTCCCTAGACCCATGTGGTCAGGATGCTAACGTGCTTTTTTGGTAGACCTATTTATTTTCTGTGGCCTTAGGAAGTAGCTTTGCTTGCAAATATTGATTTATAATTTGCTTCTGTTTGATTCAGATTTGCTCAATGGTATAACATTCTATAAGATTACTGAAAATCTTAGACACCTTTCAGACTTCATATTAAGTATAAAAATTCAGAATCAAGAAATTTACTGTTAAGTCCCAATCATTATAATGAATTTGAAAAAGAGCAAGAGCTAATGAATTTGAGAATCTGCAGGAAGAAAATGTAAAAAAGAATTAAAGTAATGATCTTGTAATTGCAATAAATAAAAAATGGTAAGTAGTTTAAATTACTTACTGTTATTATGCTGTGGCATGCTATTTTTGGTATTACTGTATTGAGATTAATAGTCATGCTTGCAGAATGCTAAAGAATTTTAATATATGTCTCCCTATAGAATATTTAATTAAGTAAGAGAAATGATAGAATAGAAACACTTCCAGGACACATGAAAAACTTAAATTTGCCACAGTTACTATCTAAATTATATATCACCCTGTGTCTTAGCATTTAATTTTATAAAGACATTTATTTCTACTTTCATACAATTATTGTTTATTTGCAAGAGTTTGCATATTCTCTAGTAGCATTGTTCTTGATTATCCATTGACTGTCATGCCTCAAGAATGTATTATACAACCAGGTTTCGTCAGTTATAGATTGCATGACTGCAAGATTGCATGACTGCAAGTGCCAGCCCCATTCTTAAAAGAAGTTCTGCAATCTGCTGTGTCCTTCATTCAAAATGATTTGGGATTACAGGCAGTTAATTGAATATCACATCTGATGGCTTCTTCAGAGTGTCTGTGTGGTATTAAATAACTTTCTCTTCTTAAAACCAGGAGTAAACATTTTTAAGTTTTTCTTGTCTTCCTTTTTCTATTTCAAGGTCTTATATATCAACAGCATCCCTTGTCTCTTTGGAGTTGCTGGCTAATTTATTCTGTTTTATCTCCTGCCTAAATCTCAGGAATCTTGAATAGTATCACAAGATCCACCTCTTCTTCTGGTATGTGTTGTGCAGTATTTCTGTGTATGCATTATGTTTACACAATAGTACACCCTTGCCAAGTCCTGTCTTGCAATGACAAATGCTTATTTGGAACTTCTTGATTTCTCTTAGGTTGTTTGCATTCTTTCCCCTTTTCAAGCTAAGATAGTCTTTAGAACTCATACCACTTCAAATTTAAATCTTATTCATGTTAATCATTTAACTAGTGAAAATAACACTGTAAATAAATCAGATATTTAACAGTCATCCTATTGGCATCAAAATACTCATACTTATGTAAAATTCTATACTAGTTCAAATATATTTTTGAATACTATAATTAATTTACCATTTTACTATTAATGTATCAGCAATGAGTATTGCAAGTGGTGAGAATTTTGCTTAATCCTGATATTTAATAAGATTCTCTCAATCTAATCTTAAAATTTAATTCATATGATATATAATTTGTTTATTTACACATTAAATTTGTGGACTTCAGGCATAAAGCAAACAAAAAATAAAATTAAGCCTCACCCCCATATACTTTGTTAACAATTCTATACTTAGTTGATTGGTTATGTAAGAGGATAGAAGTTAGAAACAAGAGATAACAGTTCTCTATATAAAGAAGGAAACAATGATGTGAGAACTACTACTAATGTCAGCGTTAAATCTTCCCGGGTATACACAGTGCATCATGACACTTAATTCTGCTCTTTTCTCAGTTTCTGGGGACTTACTTGAAAGGCACATTCCAGAAACACATAGATTTGAGGAATAATCCTCACAAAAACACAAGAGCTTGAGGAAGTGTTTCCTTGCACCAGCTCATTTGACAGAGAGTAGATTCTTAAGCTAAAACATGTTGGGACTATAAGAACAACAATACAGCTGACTTTTCTGTTAAACCAAAACTTAAAACAAGAAAATGAGCACAGAAAATAGGATGTCGCTTTGTACTGGTGTTAAGCAAACTGTTGAAAAACCACTATAATTTAACATGCCTTTTCTCATGCAGAAAATAATTATTTTACTTTTTAATAATCAGTTACTTTATGCTAAAGTTTTTATATATTTTAAATGTAACATTGTTCAATTGAACAACTGCTAATTGAACAATAGCATTATGCTCCTCTCAGTATCTTGTTCTCTTTGTATGTGTATTTGTCTTAGTGTATGGATGGATGGGTGTGTGTGTGTGTGTGTGTGTGTGTGTGTGTTTCTAAGTTTTAACCATAATGCAACTATTTAGTAACATAAGACAGTATATTGCAGACTTATGTCTCATTTGAGATACAGTATAAAAATGGAGGAGATATTTGTATCAAAAATATGGATCAGTTAAAAAGTGTGTGTTCAACCTCTTTCCAAACAATGAAAATAAACAAAAACAAAAAAAAATATAAAAACTAAAATAAACAAACCATCAAACAAATCAAAAGCCACCAGTCCCGCATGCCCTTTACAGATGAAAGTCAAACAGCACTTCTGTGGAAGACTTAACTACTTTGATTTTCTCTGATATTGACATTGTATATTATGAATACGTTTCTACAATAGTTCTGAGACTTGGAAATGACCGAAAAACCATGTTTGAAGATCTATCCTTCAAAAGACAATGTGTATGCAATGTTAAATATTTTTATTGTGGGCATCCAATTCAAGAACCTGCTATAAAAAGCAGATTGTAATGATCCAGCTTTTGTCATTCACATATATTTGTATACACATTATCTTCTCCCCATTTTCTTCCCTATATCTGAAGTTGTTTCTGAAGTAATTTTGCCTGTTTGAAAGTATTTGTGCTATTCTGTGATTCATGTTTCAAAAGCTAATATTGTACATTTCTAGCTGAGTAGTTTCCTAGAATGCACTAAAGTAAAATATGCAGTTAAACACTATTATAGAATTCCACTTTATGATAAACTAGGTTTTCTTTTAAGATATAAAGTAAACTCAGCTATATATGCTTTACTGCTAATATGTTAAGAAACTTTAAAAGCCAATCAAAACCCATAGTAACTAATAAGCAAGGCAGATAATTTTCTCAGTCAGTTTCTTTTTACTGACACACTGCAATTTGCAGTTACAAAGGATCAATTATTTTCTTATTTATCTCAAAAAGTAATCTTATAAAAATCTTGAACATCACAAATATAAACTCCTATATAAAAACCAGTCAGTTTTGTTTTAAATCCTCAGGGATTTAAGTCATTTAACTTCACTCATTAAAGATTATTCATTAAATCATATTGCCAAGCTGAATGCAAAAGTGGAAATAATCATCATCTTGACCACCAATCAGCACAGCTTCAGCAAGACTCATGCTAGCCCATGCTATTCTTCCTGCCAGAGTTCTTAATTTCTGACTTTAAGAAATCTATAACTCAGCTATTAGGAGTGTTTTTCTGAACTTCAAATTGTTTGCAAAATATCTTTAGAACTAGTCCCATCTAGTCAATTTCTAGAGAGGAACTACACCATGTAGTATGTGGGCTCTGGGAGAACCCATAGCAAGAACTACACCATGTAGTATGTGGGGTCTGGGAGATCTCAGTAGCACCTACCACAACAAGAGAGCTCAGGCATCATTGGGACTGGGCTTCTTACTAGTTAGCCTTTGGCTTAAAGGACAAGCATTGTTGCCCTGTTGTAGAGTAACTTCATTGTAACTCTGTGTGTGTGTATATGTGTGTGTGTGTGTGTATGTGTGTTTGGTAGACAGAGCAAGAGACAGAGACAGAGGCAGACAGAGAAAGGCAGAGAGATAGAAATGGAGAGACCACTTCTAAAGTAGACTTCTATACATTTTTATTGTCTTTAGAGTAATTTAAACCATGTCCAGAATGTAATGGAATAATGGATTAAAACAAGATTATAGAAAAGAAGGGGTTAAATTATGGTGGAGGAGAGAGTAAGATATTAGAAGTATATAGATGTCTTTATAATAGGTGAAGAAGCTCTGTAATCTGCATATAGAAATGAAGTAGTGAGGTTCTGCCGTCACTCTGAAACACACTGTAGATTTCAGCCAAGAGGTCCTTGAATGTCTGAAGTTCTTTTTCAACTACAATAACCTTATTCAAAAATAAGGTATATCACCTAGCAGACTTTTCCAACCCTTAGACACTGCGACAAGATGTTATATATGAAGTTAATAATTAAAAACTGTATATACAGATGCCAAAACTATCAATATGCATTATGCATATAACTGTCTTCAGCCACATGCAGTGTACCAGGTGCAGATTGAACCAACACACTGAAAGTTGGAAAGTAGCCAGGAAGTCCACAGCTTTCTCTGACAGACTGAGACCTCAAACCTTCTATAAGGGAACTAATAAACACAGAGTATAAGCATAGTCAAATTTCTTAAAAACTGGAAACTAAAGTTTTTATTTATACTTTTACTAATATTGCCTTCAGTCACCTTCAGGTTGCATGACACATGATGATGAACAGAATGTATAACATACTGCCAAAATCCTAATTTCTAATAAATATCTTTTTCCCAACATCTGAAAATATCTGTCAAAAACCCCTGTACTGACAGTTACCTCATGTTACATCTGTAGGAAAGGAAATCACGTCACTTAAACCTATGTTTCCCTTACAGTGATACACATTCAATTATACTATTTTTACTGGAACCCATAAGTAGCTTTCTATAGGAAAACACCAATAACAGAGTTAAGAGTAAACTGTTGAGGACATGAGTTACTCATTTGTTGAAGTTTTATGAACATGGCCACATATGAAGTAAAAGATCCCACTCTAAGAATCTAATACTCACTCTATTGGTTTTTGTGAAAATGTAGTGCCATGGTTTTCATTTATTGCTGATTCATTCATTTTCACACACACACACACACACACACACTAACACACATCCCTAAACAAAACAAACAAAAAAATGGTGTGATCTGTTTTGAGTTTGTTAAGTATTTTGAGGGAATTCTTAAAAAGTAAAATGTATTTGCACTTACAATCATTAAAATAAACATAATATACATATCAGTATCCCTAATGAACAGATAAGGAAACCAAATCTATTACCTTTGCTTTATATCTTAAATTGGAGAGCTTATTTTCTTTTTTATTTATTTATTTATTTATTTATTTATTTATTTATTTATTTATTTATTTTTATTTACATTGCAAATGATTTCCCCTTTTCTGGGTCCCCACTCCCCACAAGTCCCATAAGCCCTCTTCCGTCCCCCTATTCTTCCATCTACGCCTTCCCACTTCCCTGTTCTGGAATTCCCCTATACTCTTGCACTGAGTCTTTCCAGAACCAGGGCCCACTCTTCCATTCTTTTTGGACATCATTTTATTTGTGGATTATGTCCTGGGTATTCAAAGTTTCTAGGCTAATATCCACTTATCAGTGAGTGCATACCATGATTGATCTTTTGAGACTGGGTTACCTCACTTAGTATGATGTTCTCCAGCTCCATCCATTTGTCTAAGAATTTCATGAATTCATTGTTTCTAATGGCTGAATAGTACTCCATTGTATAAATATACCACATTTTTTGTATCCATTCCTCCGTTGAAGGACATCTAGGTTCTTTCCAGCTTCTGGCTACTACAAATAGAGCTGCTATGAACATAGTGGAGCATGTGTCCTTATTGCATGCTGAAGAATCCTCTGGATATATGCCCAGTAGTGGTATAACAGGGTCCTCAGGAAGTGACATGCCCAGTTTTCTGAGGAACCGCCAGACTAGCTAAAACTATTCTCAACAGTAAAAGAACTTCAGGGGGATTCAATATCCCAGACTTTAAACTCTACTACAGAGCAATAGTGATAAAAACTGTATGGTATTGGTACAATATCAGGCAAGCAGATCAATGGAATAGGATTGAAGACCCAGAAATGAACCACCACACCTATGGTCACTTGGTCTTCGATAAAGGGGCTGAAAGCATCCAGTGGAAAAAAGATAGTCTTTTCAACAAATGGTGCTGGTTCAATTGGAGGTCAGCATGCAGAAGAATGCACATCGATCCATTCCTTGTACCAAGCTCAACTCCAAATGGATCAAGGACCTCCGCATAAAACCTGACACACTGAAACTAATTGAAAAAAAAAAAAACTGGGGAAGACGCTGGAGGACATGGGCACAGGGGAAAAGTTCCTGAATAGAACACCAATAGCTTATGCTCTAAGATCAAGAATTGACAAATGGGACCTCATAAAACTACAAAGTTTCTGTAAGGCAAAGGACACCGTCAAAAGGACAAAACGTCAACCAAAAGACTGGGAAAGAATCTTCACCAACCCTAAATCCGACAGAGGGCTAATATCTAATATATACAAAGAACTCAAGAAAGTAGAACCCAGAGATCCAAATAACCCCATTAAAAAGTGGGGTATGGAGCTAAACAAAGAATTTTCACATGAAGAACTTTGGAGAGCTGAGAAACACTTTAAGAAATGTTCAACATCATTAATCATTAGGGAAATGCAAATCAAAACAACCCTGAGATTTCACCTCACACCAGTCAGAATGCCTAAGGTCAAAAACTCAGGAGACAGCAGGTGTTGGCGAGGATGTGGAGAAAGAGGAACACTCCTCCACTGCTGGTGGGAGTGCAAGAGAGCTTATTTTCAAATTCAGCTTTTCTATACTTTGAAGAAGTTCATGTTATTAGCTATGAGATCTACCTCCAAAACTGTTTTATATATGACAATGGGTGAGTCTCTATAAATCTCATTCAGCACAACTCAGTTGCCAGTATTGGTTCAAACTTCAAGTCTGACAATACACAGCTAATTTTATGTGTATTTAAATATACTAAAATATCTAAATTTGGAAAAAGAAGTTTCATTATGAAAAACAATCTTGTGTATACAATGAGGCATAATTACATCAAAACTTGTCTCAAAAGTATATATCACTACTTCCATGGAGATGCATTGCATTCTTGCATAAAGGGAGGCCACATGTTGTCTTAAGGACCTAGCAGGTATAGATCTGTTGAGGTCTTGGTTATTCTGGAAAGGCAGATGATATTTAGACTGTTCACCACTGCCAGTCTTACTTGGGGGAACTAGGGTGAGCTAGGTATGCTCTGGCTCTAGAGCTAGTGCAGGGTCCAGACACCTAGATATTAGTCACCTCCATGCTTAGCCTCCTGGGTGGAAAACAGGCTATATAAGTCTTCTGTTGAAGAGTTGTTCTTACATGTTTAACAGTGCCTTATTCCGTACTTGATGTCTGTTAGTCCAAGACCCTTTGAGGTTCCCAAAATGTGACAGATTAATATAATATAATTTGCCAAGACAGATCAAAAAATTTGACTGATTCTTTGCTGAATTTTGTGCTTTGTTTTCATTAGTACTTGGCAATCAAAACTTGCTCTTTCCCAACTTTTGGATTCTCTGGTGTTTAATAGATGCTATTTTAGGCTTAATCGGAATTTTCATATTTCAGAAATTTACTCATTTAAGATTAAACTATTAATTTCATATAAATAAATAAAAGTAATATACTGGATTATTTAATAAATACTAAAATCATTATCTTTTGCCATGTTAAATTATTCCATAACATTACTTTCTATTGAGAATTCTGTAAATTACATATGGCCAAAAGTAGTATACCAAGTACATTATAGAAATTCAACAATATTTTATGAATTAAACTAAACATAGTAAAATATATATGATGCACAAGTTTTAAACTGCTGTGTGAAAGAACAATTTCAGCATTTGATGGTGCTTTTCATGGTGTCTGCTGTAAGTTACTGCCATTTTCATTAACCTAACTTTGAAAGAACCTTGCTTGATAGCTTTTTTAGATCTCCAAAGTTTGTTAGTGATTGCAAATTCTTCAGGAGAGTCTATTTTGAGCCATTAACTTCTTGTAGGATTGTGGGCTGGTTAATAGAAATACCAATGAAGCAGGGTGGGCTGTGGGTGGAAGGTTGGGTGTCTGTCTTGAGAATTCAAAACTATGAAATGCTTTTGTATACAACTGATTTTAAAAAAAATAAACACATTTTTGAAGGAAAAAGAAAAAGACACATATGCATGCTTATGCACATGTATTATACTTCATTTAACTAAGCAATACCTTTGATGTCATTGAAAGCACATTCATTTGGATAATAATAAAAAAAATAACTAGATGCAGAAAATCAGCAGGAAAGGAAAAGTTACTCTTCCAGAAGCTCAAATTTTCTTCTTAGGTCTTAGTAGAAAGAGAAACTTAAAAGGAGTCTTACTATTTATATGCTTCATTAGATAATAATAGAAAAGTAATCAATGAGTCCAAGAGAAGACACAGAATCCGAACACACAAGAATTTACCTATGCAATACTATTTTAAAACACTGCAAAATAACATGAAGTAAAAATGTTACAAAGATTGTATATAAGAAGACAGACATTCAATAAAATAATGAATAGCCTTTTCAGAAACAGCTTTACTCTTTAACAGGTAGACACTAAATTACTCTTTGTTGAAAATCATATTGAAAATCTTTGTTGAAAAGGATAGGGATATTACTGCAGTAGGGAGAGTAAGAAGTAGTGAAGAATTGAATGAAAGTGGTAAGACTTGATTTAATCAAACAATTAAACATTGTTAACTGCTTAGGTAATCTTTATTAACACATTTCTCATTCAGGTTGGTTCTGAACAGGGTAACTGGCAATTCTAGCCTGTGGTGCTGGCTCACTGCAATGCTAATACTGGAATACTGTGCTTTGGAAACACAAATACAAAAGGGAGTGTTGGCTTTGGAAGCCTACCAGTACTCTGCACTAAATAGAAAATTACTTCCCTCTTCCCTGACTCAATCTTCAGATAGAAAAGGGAAAAAAAAGATAATATATATCACAGAGCATCTGTCAATGTGCTTAAACAGAAAATAATGTTTATATCCTCCTAACTCTGTAAATTGTAGCAAAAAAGAAATAGTTCTGTCCCCTAAGGATTCAGAGCAGACAGTCAGTCATTTAACAGATCCTGTGCAGGGGGGTGGGGGGGATAGGAGTGGGGGTGGGGGGAGGGAGAGGAAGAGGAAGAGGAAGAGGGAGAGGGGAAGGGAGAGAGGGAGGGGGAGAGGTGAAAACAGAGAGAACGCAAGTGAATTCAGTCACTATGACTTTTTAAGTATTTATATATATATATTTAATTTGGTCAATCATCAGAAAGCAAAATAAAGCAAAAAAATGTGTTTTTAAAATGATATAAGGTCTTTAAATAGTCCATAGGAAAAAATTCTCAGTAGTTAACAAATACAGACTTTGTAGTATTACAGCTAAAATCCTTGATCTTCATCTCATTGTGTAAAAGAAAAGAGGAGGCAATTTCTCATTTTTGTTGTTGTTGCCATTTTGATTTGTTTTGGTTTTTTAAATGAAAATGAATGGTTTTCTCAAATAATATATACCGCTTTTCCCTCTGTCTTCTCAAAGCTGACTCCAATTTGGGGGACTACTGTATTTTGTTATTAGAGAATGTTTTATAAGAAGGAATGTAAGAAAAGACTATAATAAAATAAGTTAAATCCTAGCACATTAGAATTGTACAAGACAAACAAAAAGAAGGAAAAGAGTCCAAAAGAACACACATGAATCAGACACCCACTCATTAGTTGCCTCAGCTATCCCAGGAATATACTAAACAAGATGCCATAATTCATATACACAGAACATAGTGTGGAACCATGTACATCCTGTGTGCCCTACCTCCTCCTCTTTAGTCATCTGATCTTTGATCAGATTAGAGAGCTTAGCTGTCTTGATGTTCTCCTTCCCCTGTGACTCATAAAGTCTCTTTACTCTCATTAGAGGTTTCCAGGAGCCTTGAGGAATTTGTTGGAAACATCCCTTTCAGGGTTGAGTGTTCTGAAGTCTCTCACTCCCTGTGTAATGTCTAGCTATGGGTCTCTGTAGTATTCCAATCTGCTTCAAGGAGTTACTTTCCTGATGCTGGCCGAGCAAGGCACTGATCTATAAATACAGCACAATGAGGAGACAATCTCTTCATTGTTTCTTGTCAGGAAAATTCAGAAAACTTCTCTTGAAGTAATCTGTTATAAATGCCCTCTGTCATCTTCAGTCATGGACATAATCTTCACTATGAGACATACCCACATAAACTCTACAGCTTCTCCAGTTTTATTCCATGACTTTGTATACTTATCCATCAACTACTTTGTTTTTGTGTTTGTTCATTCTCTGGAGATAAATTGTAACATACACCCAGAATAAGGGGTTTCTGAGTGTCTCATGGGTGGGATGTTGTACTATATTGCATTGTAATCAGAAGCAGCAAAGAGCCATTCAGAAAAAAATAATTTCTTTTTGGTAAAGAGAATGGAATCTGGTCTAGTCTAGACCTGACAATCCTGTTGTACAGGTTGACATATTGGCTAAGAGACAAGCCCTCAGAAATGTGGGTAACACTTATGCTAATCTAAAAAGATAGGATGAATAACTATCCCTTGAATGAGATGGTCTACTTTTATTTCTCAGAATTCCTTCCATCCTTAGAGTCACTATGTAGCATAGAGGTTTCTGAATCATGGCTGATCTCAACTCAGAAGGCGCAATTTTCCTTTATTGCTTTTTCTTTTCTTTTCTTCTTTCATTTTCTTTTCTTATCTTTTCTATTGTCCTTTCTTTTCTTTTCTTTCTTTCTTTTTCCCTTTATTTTTGAGGTGATCTCACACTGTAGTCCTGGCCCTCACTATATAAACAGGTTGCCCTTGAGCTCATTGAATTCAGTGAGATCTGCCTGGCCCTGCCTTCTGTGAGCTGGGATGAAATGTGTGCATCACCATGCCAGGCCCTGAGGCTTCCTCCTTCAAGACAATTCTTTAAATCTACTCAGCTGACTAAGAACCCTGAGATAGAATCTAATTTTCTAGTTAATATGCAACGACTCTAAAGGAGCTAACCAAAAATTCTGTTTAAAAAAACCTGAAAAGTAACTTATATTTATGACTTACTCCATTAGCATTTACTTAGTGGAAAAAACAAAGCAATATATATTTTATGATGCCTGAGATTAAACTCAAAGCTTAAAACCTCCAATTCTTACCCTCTAAAGTTGCTGAACACTTGCATAAAATCGGATACTATCAATTACCAAAATTCTGAGTATAACTGAAGGATAATTTGTCATATGAGATTATTGTATAATAATTATCCAATTGTACATTAAAAATTCACAAATAAAGATTTATCCACATACAAATTTTACTAAAATTTAATAATACTCTATTTTCATGAATGTATGATGATAAAATGTACTACCAAATGGAACACTGACTAATAAGAAATGACCAAATACAGCTAGAAATTTTCATAGACGGAGATCTAAATAAGAATTTTATCTGAAGTTATTTACTGAAGGTTTAGAAGAAAAATAGTTCTTAGGTTGTTAAAAAGAAAATAAACAAACCAGGAAACACTGCTATTATTAATAGCACTAATCTATTACACTTAGTATATCTCTTTTAAAGGTTATAAACATTTATTTAAGATTAATTGTACAAACAACTTATGATATATGAGATAAGCTGAAATCAAAGTCTATTTAGAATGTCCAAACATTCTAAAGTCTAGACAAGTTAACAATTAACATTTGAAAATTATAATTTCAGGTATAGTTTGCACGATTAATTTTGGAATGAATGATAGGGTCAGAAAAGTTAGGAAGGAATACAACTGCCAGACATTCCTAGCAATTGCAGTAGATGGTCAATTTGTTGCTTGTATACTAGAGAAAAAAGAAGAATCATCAGTGACATAGGCAATTCTTTATAGAAGCCAATGAATATTTTGAGGAAACCAAAATGAAACTGAATTTAAATAGATTAATAACTGCACTATAGGATATAGTTACTTTTATCTTACATGTTTTAGAATTAAAGATATGTTTAATTAGGCCGATTTACTGCAAAGACATTTAAATTATTTATTTGGAATGAGTAAATAAGGAATTCAGAGAATTATGTTCTCTCCTGAGACCCTCATTTTTCACAATGAAACAGTCATTCACGATCACACTAGGTCATGCTGAATTGAGTTGAAATGAGAAGAACATATGCTAACTGTTGCTACTAAACAATTGCTATTCAACCTTATGGAGATGCTACCAAATAAATAAGTAGACAATTCTAGCCCAAGTCTTTGGAAGGCCAGGTACAAGTCCTATCATTATTCTAAATTTCACAGTTTAAAAACATCTCAGACAGGAAAATATGATTTTAGATTTCTCTCATAATGCACCTTCTCTGTCTCGAACAATATATGATTTTTACAATCAAATACATTATGTCATAAAATATGTAATAACAATGCAAATTATTAAAGGTGTTCATGAAGGAATGTTGAAAATATGCATTAGTCAGGGGTCACAGACTGGAGAAATGAAGAAGAGGGTGACAAAGACAGAAAAATAATATCCATGTTCTCTTCTAGATGAGAAAGGAAGCCTCCTCCTAATTCTGTTTTCTTAAACTTGTCCTTTAGAAAATTTATATGATTTCATATATCTAATTTAATACTCTTACTTCTTTGTACTAGACAATAATATAAAAAGAAATGGCCAACAATTTTAAATAATCATATTAAATTTAAATTCTCTAAAACTACATCATTGTTACTGAAAAGACGAGATGCATTTAATTAATCCAAAACACATTTTGCTAATTTAAGTCACATGTGCATTGAACTAAAGAAGCACTGTAGGAGCTTTGTATCTGCCACTCCAGTGAAATCAATCATGGTCAATATGACGAAGTATCTGGTTACTGTTCATGAATACTGCTTGTGTTGATTCTTCGGTGGTTTCAGCCAGACCTTTAAATGAGGCTGTTCAATTTTGTATACTCTTGTCATTTTTTTGACAAAATTATTTCTAGAACAAAACATTCAATTGTCATTTTAATGTCTTCTCTCTATATATTGATGATAGAATAGTCTGCAAAAATGAAGCCCTTCATAGGAAACAATGAACATAAATATGAAATTTCCATTCTTTTATAGCCATAAATGCCTGTGTCTCCACAGAAACACAGCCATGAACAAGAGAGCTTCAGGTTGCTTCAAAGTCCTGAGGCCTGAGGAACAGTTTTTACATGATCTGATGCCGTGTTATATCAACTACTTTATTCAATAGTTTAAATCATCCTTTAAAGCTATAGATATTATTAAAAATCATCCAATCCCTTTATACACAGAAGAATCACTTCTTATTTGGAAAGTGAATAATTGAGTTAGAAATGCATTTACAACAATGATACAGGATCTTTTTTTCTCTTTTTTAATTTCCATATGTCTGTTTTTGAAATTTGGAAATTTTAGTCTTTGAAAGAATATTTAAAACAGTAAACTTTTAAGTTTCCATTTATATGAGATGATTTTAAAACCTGGTAGGTTAGTCAGGATTTAGACACAAATTAGAAATTGTGCTAACACCATTCATCTGGCTGAAGAAAGGCCATTTCTTTGTTTTGACTCTTCCATGATTAATTTTAGAAAGCAAGTAAAAGAAAGCATAAACATGTTAAGATTTTCCTTATTGAATGGCTGTGGGTCAGTGAAACACAAGGAATGAACAAATGTTCACATTCTCAGAGTTAACTGAACAAGAGGCAGAAACAATTACAAGAGTGATTGTTGTGAGTGCCGAATAGAATGTGCTGTGTTGTGTTGGTGACACGGTGCTTGGCTCCTTGTCGAAAACGTCTCTGGTTTCCTTTTAGTTTGTTTTCTCTGGCTTCTCTCCATGCCTATGAGTGGAAAACTAAAATGAAGTAAAAACTTTGGAAGCCTGAGGGTACTCCCAGGAGATACAGAAATTATCTATGTCATGTAATTTAAGCCCGGTGTTGAAGTGTTACACACTTATCACAGCATGCTATCCTATCAGAGTATGTAGCTTTATTGAAAAAACCCAAACAGCTGGAGTAAACATGGATTGTGGCAATGCTATTTAATAAAAATGTAAACTTTCCTTTTAAACTGGGGTCATTGAAAAGAAAAACATTTAAAGTAAGACATAAGCACATTCTGGAGATGCTAAAGAAGGAAACAACATTTTTAAAGAAATATGGAAACAAGGAGCAGTCAGAGGCAGGGGGCAAGTTGGGGAGAGAGAAGATACTTTATGATGCAGTTCTTGATCATTAATATTTTTAGTGTTATCTTTGAGTCAGGGGTCACATGGAATCTATTCAAGTGTTTTACCACCCTCAAATAAAAGATCAAATTGCCATCCGTATGAATAAGGTCAAAATAATCGTACTTGTTGAATTGAATATATGATATCATGTTGATGGTTTTTTTGTATTGTTTGATTTTTGATGTTTGATTTATGGCAGATTATATTGTACAGCTTCTAAATATGACAGGGATTTGACTACACATGGGTTACTTAATATGGCTAGAGTAATATATATTATGTACTCTACTCTATGTCATATATTACATGCAATATATAGTTGATTACTTTAAACAACACATAAATTAGGATATTAAAATGATATTTTCAAGGTATAATATTTTTTTCTTTAGAAAGCTTGACAATTTTGGAGAATATAACTTCTTAGTTACTATTCTATTGCTGTGAAGAAACAACACGACAGAGGCAACTCTTAGCAATTAACTGAGGGCTTGATTACAGTTCAGAAGTTTATCATCATGCTGAGCTAGCTTTGGCTTTGGAATCTCCAAGTTTCCCCCACTCCAATGATACACTTCTTCCAACAAGCTACCTCATAATATGCCTCAATTAGTGCCACTTGCTGATGACTAGCACTCAAATTTGTAATCTATGTAGACCATTCTTATTCAAACCACCAGAGTAACAAAAAATAGTGTTTACTTATTTAAGATTTCAAAACTTGTCATGATGTGGGAGTTAGCTTGTCTTGTAATAATGGTATATTAATATGGTTATCTTCAAATTCACAGGAAAAATTGTCAATGTCCTACTTAATGACATAAGTATATGATGTTATTTAATAATTTCAATATTTTAAAGAATATCCTCTAGGTTTATTATCTGTTTGCTTGGCAATCTCTCGTTGGCTGTCCTTAAATAGAATCCAATTTTTAATTTAAGTTTCTTCTTTACATTAAACACTCTTTTAATCTTCCTCCCTTTTAAAAAGAAATTACATTCTACTTTGAGCAATGAATGGTACTGGGAATTAACTTAGAGTTCAAAGAAAGATAACTGTATTTTACCATAGAGTTACACCTCTATATTCATTGAAACAATAAAATAATTTTAAAGTAAAGATACTTAAGTAAATACTTTTTGTTTTAAATTATTAAGTGATTAATCAATGACGCCTTTATCTTAATATGCTATCCCAGCTAATTGTTTTTATTCTGATATATTTATGTAAGTTATTGTATAAAAAAGTTACAGTTTTAGAATAAAGTAATGCTATACACAATGAAACAATAAACTACATGTGCCCTCAAATTTCATTTGCCTGACTGTGGATCAACATTCTCAAAAATTATTGATACCAGGTGCAATCAAGTGACCCAAAGTGAAAACTGTCATGACCTTGAAATCTAGTTTAGTTGTATAATTTCAAGTTTGGCCTGTTTTATTTTATTCATTTACAGTTTCCATGCTTTTTACTACCCAGTATCTATACAAAAGAGCTCATAAAAAGTATGGAAATGGAAATCTCATTCACAAAGCACATGTTCTAAATAGGCACAGGGTATCCAGAAGTCACCAGGACCATATGTTTTCCTTTTACTATCACATAAAAGGATTTTGAACGGCTCTTTGTAAATACAAAAGCATATTTAAATTAAAACCAGGTTTTTGGATTAGGTATAATGTTTTAGATCACAGGCAAGTCTCTTAAGCAGTATATATATTAATATGAATGCATATACTTTTGTAAATGTATAAAGCATACCCTGGACTACATGCTTACAAATACAAATCAGACAAAAAGCTGATTGTGTGTTTGTTCTCTATGGTACCTGCTTGCATGTGTCCATAACTAGAATTAGAGCATTAATTCTGTTATTTCAATGTTAATTTTTCTTCTGTCCATGTAAATCCTCTTGAAACAAATAAAACGTCTGTTGTGCATGTGTCTGGTGCTGTTCCTGTGAACCAATCCCCTTAATGAATAAAGGAGCCAATCACTGGGCAAGTAGGCAGGATGAATTGGTTGGACGAAAGGAGAGAGAAATCGGGAGAGATTTTGGAACTGGAACAGTAGCTGCTAGAATTTCCTAGTATCATGGCAGATCCACAAAGATCTGCCACTGGAGGGTTCAGCTTTTAATAAGCCTTACAAGGTTAGGTTTTAGTTGCTGTGCCAAGAGATTGAGTTACCATTGTTTCTAAACTAAGATGGTGTTGCATTTTCCTTTATGCAGCGGCTCTGGCTCATCTGGGTTCAAGAGAGAAAGGTATGGCAGCCAAGCATGAGTTTTCCTGAGGTGCTCCACAAAGGCTGTGGGTGATTTGAAGCATGGGGTTAGCATGGTAAAGACTCTCCAGTGGGAACCTAATGAACTGGGTGGAGAGATTTTGGGTTCTGAGTCAGAATCAGAAATCACATGTGCTTGGCCATCCAGGCCTCAGGGGCAGAGGCACAAGCACAAGAATATACCGGTTCGACTTTTTTAATATTTCCTCCAAACAGACCTCAGCTATTGTGTATTCAACATGAAGATTATCTTCTGATGTATTTCTCAAATCATCTGGAATTAACTACATGTCCTAAATACATACACTCGAACACTTACACACAAAGGAAAACTGAGTCCTGAGTGTTCAATCTCAGAATCTAGTAGATCTTCCATGACACCCAGACTTACTACTTACCACCTCTCGCCAAGATATACTAGCAATATAATGTACCATGGCCTTAAGCATAACTAATAAATGCAAACACAAATGATATGTCATTTGGTAGTAAGTCTATTAGACTGGGTATCTTCGTCATTATGTCTTATAGTTATCTGAACAAGAATAAATCAGAATTTCTAAAGCTACCACTCAGAAGAATTATATTTTTATTTATATTATAGTTCAAAGATTTACAGTAAGTATGTTCTACTGTTTAATATGCCATGACATGGATCATGTGATCAGATAAGGAGGCCATCTGGACAGAGTCACACTTATGTGTGCAGAGGCAACGTGACAATTTTAGTAATTTAATTTTCTCTCTCTAGTTTGCATGATTGCTATTGTCGCTATTTCCTGTTGAATTGTGTTTAGATGCATCATACCATGACATGAATCAGATAACATAAAAACCATACTTCTCTTCAGTCTCATCAAGATAATAACAAAAATCACTAAAACAGAGACTTGCCCTTAATCTCAAATATTATAAATAACATAAAGTGGGGAACTCTGCTGCTCCATACCTTTCTCATAGATTACACAGATATTTTCTTTAACAATTTTACCTCATTTTAATGTGAAAGCCACTATCCAGTTCACAGGGCTTTTACTCTGATGCTTGTCTTCTTTATGTTTTAATTACTATTATGTGTTAAACTTACCAACATGAGAACACTGGTAGCAATAAATACATGCGTTAATGCCAAAAAAAAAAAGAGGAAAGTATCTGGGGGAAGAAAGGAAAGGAGTGGTAGATTTGTGAATGGATGTAGATTTGGTAAGTTGATGGACAAATCTTTCGTTGGGTTGAATGTTGCATTCCCTTTCAAATTCTGATCAGATTCTGATTGGTTTATAATCATTTTATGGTTAATTTTCTGCTTTCTGTCTTCTAATTCTCTCTTGAATTTGCACAGCCAAACTCAGTCACTGCAATAGAAACTTCTATATAAAATACAGCAATATATTCCAATTTATAACATGTACCAGTACCAGCAGTTCACTGAGCTCCCTGACCCTTCCTACTTTAAGCCAGGCCTGTAGTTAACTTAGTTAGCAGTCTATATATATGACATTTCTCTCACTCATTCTTTCCAAGTTTCCTATCATCTCTCTTGACTATTTCTCTTTTTCTGATTATGCTTTAATACCCTGCATTGATATTTTTCATACATTCCTCATGAAATATTACCACTGCAATAATTCTGCTTATATTCACATTTTAAAGACAAATAACATTTAAAACAGATTTTTAATGCATTAGATTAATACACAACTTATGCTAGTATTTAAGAAAAAACTCAGCTCTAACAAACTCACCATCATCTGATTCACACCAGTTTAGCTCAGGATTTTATCCATCTGAATTAACTTATTTTTATAATTATGTTGATGAAAAAGAAAGCATAAATAACCCATAATTTCTTTCAACATCTGAAAGCCCTAGCTGCTTTTAATTTGTACATACCCAAGTTTCTACTGCTACTGCCTCATTGAAAGAATCAATATCATAAATCTAGAGTGCAATACTGGTTTAGCTGGATTGAAGCTGCATCCACTATGTGACCATTACCACAGACTTCATTCCTCAGACTCCATATTCATGTCAAAATCTGCTTAATCCCTTCAGTGGATCAATAGGAAACCTAACTTTTCATTAATTTATTCACTGTTAGTGTGGATTTTGCCCAGGCCATGACCAGCTCCTATCACTGAGTAATAGCCCCAACCTTATTATTTCTTAATTTTGATTATTATGCATTTGTTGTATGTGTTAATGAAATTCTATATGGTGGTTAAACACTATAAAGGTCTCTTTTGCCAAACTCTTGCAGTCTGTCTAGTCAATGTTCTGATGCTGTCAACAGACACTATGGCCAAAGCAACATTTTCTAATAGGAACCATTTAAGGGAAGTTTAGTCCATTCTTACCATAACGAGAAGAATGGTAGTACAGATGCAGAAATGGTGCTGAAGAAGTAGCTGAGAGCTACATCCTGATCCACAGCTGTAACTACCCGCAGTTACACTGAATAGGTTACCTGGAAGGGAAGCTGGGGATGTATAGGAAGGTGGTGAAAAGAGATGGAGACCAAGACAACAGTGCTGCTCTAGGTCTCAAGGTTTAATGAAGGACTCCAGATATATAGGTGGGGGAGAACCATTTCCCCAAAGGCTGGAAACTTCTCAGCAGAGCCTGTTCAGTTGCTCCACAGGTGGCTAGTGTTTCTCAGGAAACTGCAGGTCCTTGAGGAACAAAGGCTTCACCTTGGTCTGAGTGCTCTACCCTAGGTGGAAGGGATTATAGCTAACACAGGAGTTCCTGCTCAAAGGCTGGGAGAGGAACTTCACATTGGTGGATGTCAAGTTCCTGCCAGGTGGCATGGCACCCTGATAAGGCTCTCTACCCACAGGCCTGGAGATGTGTGTGGTCTTCACATGGTCTTTTGATACAACAAATCCCATCCGCAGTGACCACACTGCCTAATCCTGTCTAAGAGGGTCACTGATTGAGGTGAACGTCAGTGATATCAAGTGGATGCTTGATAAA
This sequence comes from Apodemus sylvaticus, assembly GCF_947179515.1. Taxonomy (NCBI): domain Eukaryota; kingdom Metazoa; phylum Chordata; class Mammalia; order Rodentia; family Muridae; genus Apodemus; species Apodemus sylvaticus. The sequence goes on from NC_067479.1 coordinate 15,029,270, forward strand.
CAAGCATTTAAATATGTGAACTTATGGGGACCATTCTGATTCAAACTACCATGTCTGTCTCTGTATCTTGTTGATGAGCTTATCCAACTACTGTTCTTATTACTCAGTCTGCTCACATCTTGACCATCACTATTTCCACTTGCATATGCTCCATATGCAAGGCGCTCACTCAGAGATCTAATTTATTTCCATTGTAAAACTGTAAATTAACTCTGGATATTTTGATAAGTGTTTTATAATGTTATTGTTTGTAAATTGCATTCTCCGGGATTTACTATCTCTCTTTCTAACTCTATTTTTCTCACATACTTATAACCTTTAAGGGACTATGATTTATGTATTTTCCTATTATGGTTTATGTTGTCAGGTATCCACCACAGGTTTAAACCAAGAAAAAGTGTTTTTTAGACAGCTGGCAACTACACTGGGTGATGGAATTACACTGAAGTCAGCTGTTCTTAAGATGTGATTTAAAAAAGAAAATCCACATTCTTGCTTGACATGCCTCAGTTAGCAAAAGCTTGTAGCCAGAAGTTTAAGTGCAGAGGTCCAAGAGTTGGTATATTTAGGGACATCCTCAGAACTATGGACTTTGATGGATTATGTCTTTTTCCTAGTTTGGGATGGCACTGGCTGTCTACATTCTGAGTCTTCATGGAATGAGTGATCCTACCATCTAGGATCAGTTGTCCTAAGGGTCTGGGGCTGATACATATGAGCATAATCTCAAAAACTTGAAGGAAAAAGCATAAAACATAATTATCTTAAGTCAATCAGAGATGGATAGTATTTTAGTACAATTAATAGGACAGGATCACTGCAGGAAAGAAGAAAACAACACTCCCAAAGCTCATTAGTGTGATTTTCTTCAAGCTGATTAGTTCTTGCTGCTACTTCTCCATAGGTGTCTTGAAAATTTTAGAATGATTAATCTCATTTTATACAGGTGATCTTAGGCTTCTATTCAAGTGTAATGAATAATGAAGCACAGATTTTTGTCTCTGACTATTAATATTCTAATCTATCACACCTAAAATATCCCCTGGTGGTAAGCAGACTTATGCAAAAAGCTACTTAATTTCATCTAACACCTTCAATATTTTTTCTCAAAATACAAATTATTTCCACTTTCATTTCTTTTATTCCTATCTTCTTCTAATCATTCCAAAATAATGCATTGAAAACCATTAGAATTGTAGCATTGTGTCATTTCCTATATGTGAAACAATACATAATTTTTAGCATACTTATTTAAAGTATTAATATTAATTCTTTATGTACAATGTTACATATATTTGAATTATATATTATTCACAGATACTCATGTTTTTACATGTATTTATGGGAATTTTATAATTAATCATTTTATTAGTTTAAATTTCAAATGATATTTCTTTCCCAGTTTTCTCTCCACCATGCCCCACATCACATACCTCCTCCCCTTTGCTTCTTCATTTTTTTTCTTTTTTTCTTTTAGATATATTCTTTATTTGCTTCTATGACAGTGCTCCTCCACCAACTCACAAACTCCTGCCTCACGGTTCTAGCATCCTCAGGAATCAAGCCCCTCTCCAATTGATGTCAGCTAAGACCATCTTCTGCTACATATGTAGCTAGAGCCATGGATCTCTCCTTTGATTGATGGTGAGTTTTAAGATTTAAAAAAAATGAATATTTTCTGTGTGAATTCAAACAAAAAATAAAAGTTTGTATTCATAATCAAAGAGAGATTTCAGAGAGATCAGGACTGTGGCATGGCTATGTGTCCCCACACTGTGATCTGAGACTAATTGATTTCATATATTCTAATCCATCAATGATGATAAGAAAGTGTTTAATTGAAAAGAAATTCTGTTGTGTGTCCCATTTGTTTTGTTTTCTTTTTTTAATTTTTAAGGTAGAATTTAAGGCAGAAATTATTAGAAAGACCTTAGCCACAAAAATAACAAAATTTTATGTCAATAAAATTGTGTAATGTCTTCAAAAATACTTCATAGGTGGCAAATAGAAGTAGTGCATTTAAATTGACAGATGGCAAGAAAGAAGACTCACACATGGAGAGCAGTGTCTGATTTTTGCTGGCCCACGCTTTTTCATTCATTGTGACAAAATGATAATGGAAATAAAGGTTGATTTGTACTGGAAAAGACCACAAATTAGACTATTTATATGAAGTGAGCCTGGGTAGGAGATAAGAAAGAACATCACTAAGCACATAAATGTAAGGGCAGAAATACGCTGTAAGTTTAAAAGGATGTTTATGGTTAAGGTGAAAAAATGAAATGAAATATGTATAAGTCACTTTTTTGCTGTGTTAATAAAGCCCCATTATCAAGCTAACTTATAGAAGGGCACAATATTTTGCTTAGAGTTCCAGAGGCTAAGCCTCCTCTACTGTTGGGAGTATGGCAGCAAACACAAGACATGGAGGAAGGTACTAGACATAAAGAACTCCTGTTTTGAACTGTCAAAATTTGGGAGATAATTAAAAATAATATTTTATAGTAATGTTACCATATTATTTAACCAATGAAGCATGCTTTTTTCTTTAAAAAAAGTATTTTATGTATCCCAATAATGTCATACAAAAGAGTTTATAACATTATTATCACATCTTCAAGTTTCAGGTGCTCAAGAAACAACAATTCTATTCGTATTTCTTTTAATCATGATTTTAAGTAAGAAAGTGGATATTTAACAGGCAGGCAGATCAATGGAACAGGATTGAAGATCCAGAAATGAACCCACACACCAATGGCCACTTGATCCTCGACAAAGGGGATGAAAACATCCAATGGAAAAACGATAGCCTTTTCAACAAATGGTGCTGGTTCAACTGGAGGTCAGCATGCAAGAGAATGCAAATTAATCCATCCCTGTCTCCTTGTACTACACTCAACTCCAAATGGATCAAGGACCTCCACATAAAGCCAGACACTCTGAAGCTAATAGAAAAGAAACTGGGGAAGACCCTTGAGGACATCGGTACAGGGGGAAAGTTCCTGAAAAGAACACCAATAGCATATGCTCTAAAATCAAGAATTGACAAATGGGACCTAATAAAATTACAAAGTTTCTGTAAAGCAAAGGACACCATCAAAAGGACAAATCGGCAACCAACAAATTGGGAAGATATCTTCACCAAGCCTACATCAGATAGAGGGCTAATATCCAATATATACAAAGAACTCAAGAAGTTAGACCCCAAAAAACCAAATAACCTTATTAAAAAATGGGGTAACGAGTTAAACAAAGAATTATCACCTGAAGAACTTCTGATGGCGGAGAAACATCTTTAAAAATGCTCAACTTCATTATTCATCAGGGAAATGCAAATCAAAACAACCCTGAGGTTTCACCTTCCACCAGTCAGAATGGCTAAGATTAAAAACTCAGGAGACAGCAGGTGTTGGCGAGGATGTGGAGAAAGAGGAACACTCCTCCACTGCTGGTGGGGTTGCAAATTGGTACAACCACTCTGGAAATCAGTCTGGCGGTTCCTCAGAAAACTGGGCACGTCACTCCCAAAAGATCCTGCTATACCACTCCTGGGCATATACCCAGAGGATTCCCTGGCATGTAATAAGGATATATGCTCCACTATGTTTATAGCAGCCCTATTTATAATAGCCAGAAGTTGAAAACAACCCAGGTACCCCTCAACAGAAGAATGGATGCAAAAAATGTGGTATTTATACATAATACAGCCATTAAAAATAATGAATTCATGAAATTCTTAGGCAAATGGATGGAGCTGGTGAACATCATACTAAGTGATGTAACCCAGTCTCAAAAGATCAATCATGATATGAACTCATTAATAAGTGGATATTAGCCTGTAAAACTGGAATACCCAAAACATAATCCATACATCAAATGAGGTACAAGAACAGAGGAGTGGCCCCTGGTTCTGGAAAGACTCAGTGTAGCAGTATAAGGCAAAACCAGAACAGGGAAGTGGGAAGGGGTGGGTGGAAGAATAGGGGGAGGGAGGGCTTATGGAACTTTCAGGGAATGGGGGGCCAGAAAAGAGGAAATCATTTGAAATGTAAATAAAAAATATATCAAATGAAATAAAAAAAATAAAATAAAATATAAAAAGTTAAGCTACTTTTCAGTAGTAACGTATTGCTTTACATAAGTAGAAGAATTCACACAAAACCTTTTGTAATGAAAATCTGTTGTTTAATAATTTCAAGAATTATTCATTTTTAGTAAATACTCTTTGAAAAATGTATAAAATTGTTAATTTGCAAAAATATGTATTAAAAATATTATTGATTGAACTTTTTATTGATACAATCTATGCAGACAGTGCATGCTTGGATAAAAAGTTTTTTCTCCTGAAGCCAGAGAAAAAACTCGGCCAGACTAACAACTTATAAATTTACTTTAAATATTGAATTAAACATAGTTACTAGCTCTAAATAATTAATACTTTTTATAACTAGTGTACAGTTAAATGGGAAAAATTAAGTATTGAAAAAGCCTTCCATACACAAGAAAAATTTTCAAGAAGCCACATGGATTGTAGATAATTGAGAATGTGATAATCTAATTCTAAGTCAAGTTAAATGTAATTCTCATTAATATCTATTAAAATGTTTGGAATTCTTTTTAATTAATTCTACTTAATTTGCATCATAAAACATCACAAACTAATTAAATATGCATAAAATTGCTAAAGAATTTGTTAATTCATGGCATATACTTAAGGATAAGAATTATTATTCTTGTTGCAAAAGTAGTGCAAATTGCTATGTAGAACAAAATAAAACCTTATTTTTCTATTAATTTACACTGACAAATTTACTACTTATACATAATACTTTTACCTCGTTAATGTGAGTCTTTCAAAAAACTTAAAACACTAAAACTCTATCACAAATTGTAAGCTAGGTCTCTGTAATATGTCATACAGAAACTAATTTTAATTGTATAATGGTTTCATCAACCAAAAATATTCACATTTTCACATGTCCTGTTTAAAATTATGGTACTTATTCATATCTCTCATATAGTGTGATAGTATTTTTTATTCATTAATCATCCATACCATAATGTAAGCATGACCCCATCCAAAGGGAAGCTGTGTATTTATATAATCAATGCATAGGCCTCATATTTACAGGAACTTAACAAAGTGCTAGATATGTTCTCTTTGTGGGAAAAGTAGATGCACTCTTATGCCAAGAAATCCATGAGAATGTATTAGGTGTTCAATACTTTTGACAAAAATCAATCAAACACATTTGGTGCTGTTCTTTAAAATACTTTCACTTATACAAAATGTTAGTATTCTTAGAAGAAGATTGTCTTATCTGGCATCAGTGGCAAGCGATTCCCTTGGTCCTGTGGAGGTTTATTGCCTCAGAATAGGGAAATACTAGGGCACTGAGGCAGGAGTGGGTGGGTGTGTGGGGAAGCACCCTCATAGAAGCAGGGCAGTGGGAAGAACATAGTGGAGTTGTGGAGGGCAAACTGGGAAGGGGGGAATAACATTTAAAATGTAAATAAATAAAATAACAAATAAAAAATAAAATCAATGATAATTTAAAATCTATAAAATAATATGGAAAAATTAGCTCAAACAAGTTATCAAAAATAGTTTTAAAATGGGGTTTAATAAATCCAGGTAATGTAGGAGACAATGATTAGCTGTAATAGGCAAAGTTTGTAAAAGTAGCATTTAAACTTATTGTAGAATAAGCTCAAATTTGATACTTCAAAAGATGCTTAACAAGACACCTCGGAGAATTATTTATATATTATTAATTGTATGATGGTGAGTGCTTTATTTTATTTTTGCTACCAAGAGTACAAAAAATTAATGAGTTATTAAAGACAATTATAGCTAGAAATAGTTTTATACTAAAAGAGCTTAATCTACTCGACTTAATGTTTTCAAAATAATGATACTCAAAACAAAAAATTTTACATGTAGCTCATTTTCTGAAAAAGGAAACCTTCAAAGAAACATATTCAGGACTTATGTTCTCACTGTTAAGAGGTATGTACTGCGATTTCCTAGATTCCCCTTAGCCCCACCCCTTTTTAGGAAAAGACACCTATAAAATGTTATGTTTTGATATGATAAGGGTAATAAGCTTTTGATTAAAAGCTCACACTTACTAAGCATTCATTGAACCAACAGCTGCCTCCCTGCTTTTTTTAATGTAAATGTACTGGACGTCCAGCCCTTACTACCTTTGGCTGTTGGTAGTAACTTGTGCATTATAATAATGGAATTTTCCTCCTTAACCCCTTTATTAATACATAACTTATCTATCTACAATTCCCATTGGCTTATTTCACTCATAGTTGTCTTCATCCCTGTTAAATTGCAATTACTTTGAATTTTAAATTATTACAAATTGACTGTACATGGCATGATGTTAGTTTGTATATAAACTCGTATAAATATTACACAAGTATAGCAAAGAATTACACAAAAATTCAAAACCTTTAATATTTATTTTATATTGTTAATAATTAGCTTGTTATCACTAGGAGCAATAAACATGACTATTGTCCTTAATAAATTGACATTGTACATTAGCTCAGCAAAATTATTTACAATAATCTACCTTAATTGTTCTGTTTACATTTTCACAGAAATATCATTGAATGTTAACTGATCTGAATTTTCTTACCAATAATTCTGAAATTTAATATTACATTGTCAAAAATTGGTTTTCGGTTTATAAATTACGGTAACAATAATAATATTGTTTGAGAAAAAGAAAGAAAACAAAACTGATACATGGTTGAATTAGCTGCTTGCTTTTATAAAATTATTTATCTATATATGATTTAATAAGATTGGCTCATTACATTTATAATGCACATTGTACATGGTTATATATGACTCAACAATTTTTATGTAGAACAAAGTGAGGCTGATATTCAGACAGATGTCTTACTTTTTTAAATTTTTTTTACTTTGAAAAGAACACAACATTGCCAATTTATAATTAAGACATTTAGAAAAATGCATAGTACATTGCAGGATACATGCACTTATATTTTCTATATAACTTAAAAACAATTAAACAGACAAGTGTCAGAGCATAGCACACTGTTTCTAATCGTTTTCCTGTGAGGTCCCATAGAACCTGAAATAGTAAAAGCTATTGTCATAGTCCTTAGTTACCGTCTAAGTTTTGGCAGTCAGTCATTTCTGAGTTAATAGCTGATGGATGTGTCAGACATGAAACAGAAAAATCAACTTGCATTGACGCAGATGCTTCATCGCTACCAGCTAACTTCCAGAATAATTGAAAGTAATGCTTCTGCAAAATAAAGCAATCAATCAACTATTGATTCTTTTTAATTATTACCTTGTCAGCCACTTCTAGGTAATAGAAAGCTTCAAGTGGACTGTATCAAGAAAAATAATACATATGAGTATTATATGAAGAAATACTTTGAAATAAGTATGATTCCTCCAGAGAAATGATAAAGATTCAGTGCACAATGTCTAAAGAGTTATCAAAAGTGCTTTTGCAATATCAATAGTGTATACTGTGTAATACTTTATTGTATCATACTAAGATACTGTTAAATGGGAAGAAACAAGTAAATCTTTAGAGACAGCACAATTGTGGAAACCTTTTAGGGACTACCAATTATTTTGGTGCAAGTACTGATGAGACTTATATGATCACTAAAATATCGTTCCGTTTGCTAGCCTGTTATGCTCCGAAACGTCATATTATCTAGATGTCTTTTATTCTATAGAACACAGCTTATTCTATTGGAAATGTTTTATCTTTTGCAAGACATCATTAAATGCATCATTAAGTGCATATAACAATGCTGGATGACACTGGGACTTGATTCCAGAAAGTACTATTTATGAAGCCTGTGACCATGTTATTGATGTTTAGCCCAGTTCACTTCTGTAAATGTGAAAATATGACAAATGTATAATACATACAATTTTCTTTAGTATCAAACACATAAATGTATAGAGAATATATACTGGATTATTTTAATTGCTCAACTACTCATATTAACACAATATTAAGATAAGTTATATTCTGCAATACTAGCAGCAATCAGCCAAACAAAACTGTCATTAGAAAGTTTCTTACAGCAATTATTCCTAATAGACACATAGACCTACAGTCAAGCATTAAGTAGAGACCAGAGAATCCTATGTAACAGGGATTACAGAGTCAGAAGGGTCAAGGAAAATCCACAGAATCAACTAACCTGAGCTCACCGATGCTCACAGATTGAACCATCCATTGGGGAACCTCTATAGGTCTGATCACTCTGCTCATATGTTATGGTTGTTCAGCTTAGACTTCTTAAAGGACTTCTAACAGTGGGAACAGGGGTTGTCTCTTACTCTTTTGTCTGGTTTTGGGAGCCCTTTCCTCATACTGTGTTGTTTCTTCAAGCCTTAATATGAGGGGAGGTGCCTAGTTTTATTGGAATTTGATATGAAATGTTTGGTTGATATCCCTGGGAAGCCTGCTCTTTTCTGAAGGGAAATAAAGAGGTTTAGATTGGGTAAGGAAGTGTGTGTGGGGAAACAAGAAGGGGAGGAGAGGAAGGAAACTGTAGTAAGGATGGCATATATGAAAGAATAATAAATTCAAAAAGAAAAAATTGGATTTCTATATGCATAAATACTTATCAAATATGGGAGAACTTGAATTAAGTGATTACAAAACAAATTGTCAAATATAAATGTGAACTAAAAATGTTTATTAACTTTCTCTCAAAAATCAGTATGTTGGAAAAATCAATGGTTAATTAAAAATGATAAGGTAAAATAATGAAAGTTATAGTTTTGAGTCTGAATATCTACTTACATAAGCATTTCTAGTGCAATTATGAATCTCAGCCCCTACCTTACAAGAGGGCCTAGAATGGGAACTAGATTTATGTTACAGAAAGATACCTAGAAAGCACTTTTACATATGAAATTTGGAACACATTCAAGGATATACAGTAGTCACTTGGAACTGAAAATTTTATAAATGTATAAAGAAAAGAGTGCAGAAAAGTCATTGAACATCAGATTTAGCACAGAAAGTTTCAATGGCACAGTTACTGCTTTAGGCTGTGAGCTAAGACTCTGAGGAGACTTTTCCCTGGGGTATGTACAAATTTCATGTTATCCACATAAGAGGGAAAAATTCTGAGGGATATACCATCAATGATCCCAAATATTTGGCCATTTTCAAACCTTCTCTCCTTACTTGAGAAGGTCCAGATATTTGTATTGGAGAACTATCCTTAGGGAGAATCTTCTTGCTGGATAATAAATATCATCTACCTAGGGTCCTCACATCCAAGTGAGAGTAATTTCTGAGTCAGATCCACTTGTGGGAGACAACTGACAATTGAAATTTCCATAGTATATCCATCTATGTTTTCTTTTGGAATAATTTATACATATCTAAGTTTGACAAGTATGTATTATGAATCTTTCTATAGATGTGTGTGTGTGTGTGTGTGTGTGTGTGTGAGAGAGAGAGAGAGAGAGAGAGAGAGAGAGAAGAAATAGGAGGCTGAAATTACAACAGTGAAACATCGAGAGAAGCCAAAGATAATGAATGAATGACTTCTTTTATTGAACAGTGCAAAGGAAATCAACAAACTGAATGTGAGCAATGAGAAAATAATCACCATGCTCCCAAGAATGCCTTTATTAAGAGCAAGGAAATTGCTAAGAAACAATGTGATATTATCACTTACAATTTCAAATAAATAAGTCAATCCATCAATAAATAAATAAATTACAATTAGGAACAGAAACATCCTTAGAAGAATTCCTTGTGACTTAGGATTATAATTGTTTCTTATAAGTGAGAAGGTTTAGAATATAATGCTAATTTTAATTAAAATTATCTAAGCCAAGAAAAAATACTCTTTTTTTTTTTAATTATCATTGGAGTAAAGAAGGCAAAGGAAGCTTAGTTTTCTTATCTTTTGTTTTGTGATTTAGGGTGGGTGGTACAAATTAGTTAACATTTAGACATCTAAATGATAGTTAAAAAATATTCCAGCAATAAAACTAATTTAATCTATTTAGACTTGAGTGTATCTTGATAAGTTTCTGTCACGTGTAATTTATATCACGATATATTAGACAGTTGGGACTGGCTCAGATCTTGTGAAGATTCTCTGATTAGAATTTAAATTTTGAACGAGCTGAAGGATGGAGTATACTGAGCATTTCAGAGGTTGGAAGGTTTGAGAGTGTGGGAATAGGGCCTAGAGCCAGGAAGAAAGCAAGACACAAGCCAGAGCCAAAAGAAGAATGAGATAGAAGCCAGGACTATTATCAAGATACTAAGGTGAAAGGTTAGCAATGTTGAAAAGGGAAATGGGGTGCAATAAGTGAATTCATAGACTTTGGGTGGTAAAATGGTGGGGGTGGGGGTGGGACAGGAAACAGAGTTACAAGCTGTAGTTACCAAATACATATGAGCTTAATTCATTTCAAGAATAGAACTTAAAAACCCCTTTATGAACATTTAAGAAGAAAAGACTTAGTGTTGACTATTCTTATCAGTATAAGAATATGAGAGACAAATGAAGAGGAAAGGGCATGGAGTCCATTCATTTATCCCTCACAACTTTATTCTCTTAGTCATGATTCTATGTAGTCTATTTTGTTATTGATTTATTATTTTAGGTAGCAATCACCTTTTGTTAGCACTTTACATAATTATAAAATTAGTTCAAGTTACTATTCCAAAGCTTGGAGAACAATATATTTAATTATAGTATAATGAATAGCCAATAATAGGGAAGAAATTTAGGGATTGTGCTTCTTAGCTTGACTTTATTGACAATTTTAAAATTATGAAATCTTTAGTCTAAAGTTGTACTTAAATTTTCAGTTTCTATATAAAAACACAGCATGAATTATTGTATACTCAGATCAATATTTAATATCAGGATATATTATAAAGAAATAGTTTTTTCAATCTGTTACCAAAAGAAATAAGGGACAAGCTGTTCATGGTTCAAACTATGATCAGGTGAAAAAAACATTTCTTACTATCCCTTATATGGCGCCATTTAAAGGAAGCAAATCAAGTTATATCCTTGATTTCCTTAAAAGCTCAATTGCACAAGCTACTGACTAAACTTTTCTGAACTAATTTTGCTTTGCAATGTTTCAGTTTTTATTACTTTTATCTCTAATAAATGTCACTAAATATAATTTAAATTATTTTTTTAATTTCCTTTCAATAAATGCTTTGCCAAGCAATAAAGACTTGGTAAATCTAATTTGGAATTTAAATACCAAGTCATAGACAGCTATGCAAAAACTTATATGTAGCCATTTGGAAAACATCATTTGGAAAATTTACTGTCATCCCACAGGCAGCACCTTCCAGAATACACTGTTGCCTTCCTATAGATTTTCTCTTATTCCCAGGTCCAATCCCCCATCTTATCCTCAGGTCTGGAGAAGAATACCAGTGGCAGCCTTGGAAGAGCTGCTCTTCCCAGGACAAAAGGCTGAAACAGAAAACATGCAGCACTCTCTGTTTGCTTTCTGAGACCACCTTCAACGGATAACAAAGACCTAATACTCAGACATTTCTAACCTCAATACCACCCAGTATCCCAGCCTCCAATGCCATCAGGCACAACCTTTGAACACACTAGTTGAACAGTTCAGGAAAATGGGCAGTAACTGGCCATCAATATCTACAAAAACACAGAAGGAAAACAGAAATTAAGTTAAAAACAAAAATAAAAACAAACAAACAAACAAACAAAAAACACTGAACAAAGACAAATCCAGAAATCAGCATCTAGACCTATATTCATCCCATACCCAGATGACTAGACTTCAGCATAAAAATAGAGCAAATCTCAATAAAAGTGACATATCTCCTCGAGAGCCCAGTAAGCCCTAAATACTTCAACACAGTTGAAGCATAAGAAAAAGACTCTAAAAACAACCATATGAACATAATAGAGATTTCTAATGTAGAAATTAATAAATCCCTTAAAGAAATTCAAGAAAACAGGAGCAGTGGAAGAAAATACATAAAAATTTTCAAGACCTAAAAGTGGAAATGGAAGAAATAAGGAACACACAACCTGAGAGAATTATGGAAGTGAAAAGTTTAGGATTTCAAATATGAACCAAGGAGGCAAGATTTACCAATAGAATCCAAGAGATAGAAGGGAAATTCTCAGGCTGTTACACAACAGCCCTCGCTATCTCAATGCAGAGAAGAGACACCAAGTTGCATTCCCCCAAAAAGCAATAATAGGAATAAACAATATTTGGTGACTGATGCTTCCAATGTCTATAGTAACTGTTGGTCAATTTAAAAACAAAACACTACTATTACTTTAAACACATATTGTCACTAACACACTGACAGCAGGAGATTTCAACACACCACTCTAATCAATAGGCATGTAATCCAGAAAAAAAAAACTAACAGAGAAATATTCATGGTAACTGTTTTTATAAGTTATAAGGAACATAACAAATATTTATGGAGCACTTCATCTAGGCAATAAAGACTATCATTAAACTTGAACATATGCTTAGAAAAAAAGCAAATCTTAACAGGAACAAGAAAATTGAAATACTGGCATTCACAAAAGCATAAAGTTGGATATTCACAACAACATAATCAATAGAAATTTGTAAACTCATGAAAAATGAACAATGCTTTATTGAATAAAAAATGGATCAAACCATAAATAAAAAAGTTAAGCATTTTCTAAAATTAAATGAAAATAAACTTTTGGAACACAATAAAACAGTGCTAAGATAAAATTCCATAGCACCAAGGTCCTACATTAAAAAACAAAACAAACAAACAAGCAAACAAACAAAAAACTGGAGAGAACTCAGAGTTGTCAGTGAAGAACACACCTGAAAGCTCAAGAACAAAAAGATGTAGGCCCTCCCAAGAGAAGGAGATCACAAGAAACAATCAAATTCAGGGCTGGAATCCATTAAGTATAAATTAAGAGAACAATCCAAAGAATCCACGGAACAGAGTTTGTTCTTTATGAAAATCATCAAAATATTCAAACCCTTATGATACCTAAATAAAGATGGAGGGAAATATCCAAATTAACAAAATCATAATGAAAAGTGGGTAAATAAAAAAAAAAAGATACCAAGGAAATCCAGAGATACATAAAGAAACATAAACTTTAAAAATCTGTACACCACCAAATCGGAAAACCCAAAAGAAATGGTTAATTTTCTTCATTGTTATCACTTATCAAATTAAATCAGGAGCAGATAAGGATATAACTTGTTTATCCTATAAACCTATAACTCTTAGTGAAAGAGATGCAGTCATTAAAAGTCTTCCAAATAATAAAATTCCAAAACCAGATTGTTTTAGTGCAGAATGCTAACAGACCTTCAAAGAAATATTAATGTAAATACTCCTTAAAATATTCCATAAAACAGTTACCCTTATACCAAAACCACATAAAGAACCAACAAAGAAATGGAAAAACCAATCAATTTCCCCTATGAACACAGAGACAAAAATACCCAGTAAAATAATTACAAAACTAATGCAAAAAAATTTCTTTTTTTTTATTTTTGATATTTTTTATTTTCTATATTCCTTGTTTACATCCCAAAACTTTCCCCTTTCCCAGTTCCTCCTCCCATATGTCCCATAAGTCCTCTTCTCTCCATCCATTCTCCTATCTTTCCCCCTGCCTTTTCTTTTTTTTATTAATTTTTTTATTCGATATAATTTATTTACATTTCAAATGATTTCCCCTTTTCTAGCCCCCCACTCCCCGAAAGTGCCGCAAAAAGATTTCAAAATGATTATCTAGTATGGTTCAGCCCAGACACACAGGGGAAGTTCAATATACAAAATCAATAAGCCATATGAACAAAACCACATAAACAAACTAAAAGAAGCCCACACGGTCATATCATCAGATACAGAAAAGACTGATGGTGAAGTACAGCACGACTTCATGCTGAATTCACCTAATTCAAACAAATTAGGCATAAAAGGGAGATAACCAAACATAAGGCAGCTTACAACTAGCAAACATAAGGCTGAAGGTATTATCACTAATTACAAGGCCATAGTCTACAGCAAATGAATGCAAGAGCAATTCAACTCAATGCTTCTAAAACAGAACAAATTTTTCCATATTTTCAATACCTATTCAGTATAGTAATTGCAGCCTTAGCTCAATAATGCTATGGAATGGTATCAAGTGAGAACAAGGTGGAAAAGAGGAAGGGAAAGTATCATTATTCACAAATAATATGATAGTATATACAAGTGCCTCTATTTTTATCACTAGGGAACTCTTACACTTGATAAACATATCTAATGAGTTAGCTGGATACAAAATTAAGTCTCAAATATAAGTAGACCTCCTACATAAAATGACAAGGAAAAATTATAGAAACAATGCATTTCACAATAGTTTAAAATTTCTTGAGATAACTCTACTCAAGGAAGTGAAAGGCTCATAAAATAAAAATTTCAAGTCTTTAAGGAAATTGAAGAATACAAGAAAACAGAAAGTTCTCTCCTGCTCATGGATCTGTAGGATTAACAGTAAAAATGACCATCTTGCCAAACATAACCTGAAGATTCATCACAATCCCTACCAGATTTCAAAAAAAAAAAAAAAAAAAAAATTCTTTACACGCAATGTGGAAAAGTTAAAAAAAAAAATTACAATAACAATCCTGAACAATGAGAGAAATGCTGCAGATATTACCATCACTAATTTCAAATTGTGCTACAGAATTATAATAATACAAAGCAAATGATATTAGCATAGAAATAGATAAATTAATTTATCAATAGAATCAAATTGAAGAACAAGCCATAAATCAATACACCTATGAATTCCTGATTTTTATTTTTTATTTTCTATATTCTTTTTTCATTCCAAATGTTTTTGCCTTTCCCGGTTCCCCCCTCCCCATAAGTCCCATAAGCCCTCTTTCCTCTGCCCATTCCCCAATCACCCCTTCCCACTTCTCTGTCCTGGTAATCCCCTTAGGTGCTGAATCAAGCCTTTCTAGGACTAGGGCCCTCTCCTTCCTTCTTCTTGGGAATCATTTGATATGTTAATTGTGTCTTGAGTATTCAGAGCTTCTGGCCTAATTAATATCCAAATTTTTAGGCAAATGGTTGGAATTGGAAAATATCATGCTAAATAAGGTAACCCAATCACAAAAGAATACATGTGGAATGCAGTCATTGCTAATTGTACTCCTGAATTTTGATACAGAAATCTGACATTACATACTGGAACAAAATAATGTATCTTCAACAAATGGTGCTGATAAAATGAGATATCTGCATGTAGAATAATACTAGTACCTCATTTCATCACCCTGCAGGAAGCTCATGTCCAAGTGACTCAAATACTTCAAACACCAAATACTTTAAATATAATAGATGACAAAGTGAGAAATAGTCTTCAACATATTTGTACAGGAGATAACATTCAAAGCAAAGCAATAATAGCACAGACATTAAGACTGATGATAAATGGTACCTTATGAAACTGAAGTTTTTATAAAGCAAGGGAATTTCAATTGAATAAAGACACCCTATATAATGGAAAAAAATCAACTCTGCATTTGATAGAGGACAAATATCCAAAGTATATAAATCAGATATCAAAGAACTAAATAATTCAACTAAAAATACGATATAAATCTAAACAGAATTCTCAATAGAAGATTCACAAATGAATGAAAAAAAGATTAAAGAAATATTCACCAGCCTTATCTATCAGGGACATGCCAATCAAACTACTTTGAGATTCCATCTTACACCTGTCAGAATGGCTAAGATCAATAACACAAGTAATAACTCATGCTGTGAAAGATGTGCATTAATTGGAACATTCCTCCATTTCTGGTCAAAATGGTAACCTGTTCAGCCACTTAAAAAATCAGGTTGGCATTTATTTCCTCAGAAGCTTGGGGGTTAATGTACCAGCTATACAACAATTAGGCTTATAAAGAAAAAATGTCCCATTCTACCACAAGGACACTTTCTTCACCATGTTATTGCTGCTTTGCACATAATAGCCAGAAATTGGAAACAACCAAAATGTCCCTCAACAGAAGAATGGATGAAAAAATGGGTTACATTTATATAATGGAATAAAATCAGCTGGTTAAAAAATGGCTTCAAAAAACTTGCAGGCAAATGAATGGAACTAAAAAGCTATTATCCTGAGTAAAGTGACTCAGACCTAGAATGTTAAATATTGTATTTATTTGCTTATATGTAGATATTAAATAAGTTTGCTTATTTTACTATTAAATAAGTAATTGCTGACCTATAATCTGTTGACCCAGATACATCTGTTAAGGAGGAAGTACTAGGGCCCATATGGATCTTGTGTGGTTGGGGAAATACAAGAGATAGCACCAGTGGATGAAGGCATGTGGGGAAGGGAATGGAAGGATGTGGTAGGGTGGGTAAGGAATACAGAGAGACTGTAGGAAGAGACAGTTAGAATTGAGATGTTTTTGAGGCATGAAATGATGGTCTAAACTTCATAAAAAAAATGAAAGTGACTGTAATAAGGTCTCATGATGATAGGGGAAATGAAGTTCTAACTAACTGAGCATCACTTGTCATTAAAGAAATGTTCCAGTAAATAGATTGGGGTGCACTCAATTAAATCCAAGGTTTCCCATAGAAATACCCAAACAAGCCATGCTGTTGCTAAGACAATTGAATGCTTATAGTAAACTGAAAGCAGTGCCCCATTTCCAAGAACCACACCCATACAACTCAGTGAATGTAGAAGGGCAAGTGAGGCGAATGCCCATGTAGCACTCTGACAGCTAAGTTCTAGTGTCTTTGGTGCAGGAGTGTGCTCTGAAAACCACCAAAGGAGAAAATTAAATGCCAGTCCAGCCACATTATTGATAAAAGTGGAAAATGTGATACAAGAAAAAGATAAATAACAATAGCCACAGAAAACAATTTACCAATTAGTCTTTGAGAAACACATAAAATTGTTTTAATTTGTTGTCTACAGGGTCAAGTCTTCTGGAAAGTCTTCTAAATATTAGAAACACACCTCAGTGACATGCTTTTGATCTTCAACAGTTTTTTTTCTTTTTTAAATCCAAATATATTGAGACCAAAGTTACCAGATTATAGATAGTAGTGTATGGTTTCCATCCCAACCTTGCAATGACACACCTGCTTTCTAAATAAGGGGCAATATTTTAAAAGCAATTTATAGTAAAATTAAACTTGATAAGTTTCAGAAGATTGTTCATTCAAGGGTACATATGTAAAACCAAAGAGGTGGGTTGAATAAGGTGAAATCCCTGAAGGTCATTGTCCAGTGATCCTGGTTGGTTTTTATTTATATTGATTTTTGATGTTTATTTTTTTCACATTGTACTTTCATTGTACCATTTCTCTTTCCTCAATCCAGACATTCCTATGTCTCCATCAAATGGATGACATCTGTTGGTACAGTGTTATTCCATGTACAAATGTGTTTGAACAATATATTTTGAATATAATATAATGTTACCTGTATGCCTGGTTGTAGTGCAGACAATATGCCACCAGAGAAGTGCTTGGTGTGCTCTCTCAGGAGAGGACTGCCTCTCTCTTCCTCTCAGCTCTACTTTATTGTCTGTGCTTCTTTGTGTAGTGCTGAGGACTTACTTAGCTTTTCTCCATGCAGATTGGTGTAGTTATATGCAAAAGATCGTTTTGACCCATAACTATTATTTTTAAAGTCTAAAAGGACCTTATTTTTTAAATTTATTCTAAGGTTTTATTTAAAATTACTTAATATAATACTATATAAGCTGTAAGACATTATTTTAAAGATATTATAGATCAGTAATATAGTATAAAGTCTATGAGGTTAAATGTTTATAGTTATTTATGTGTGGGGGAAAAGAGTGGTATGTTCACCCACTCATGACAGATCTCATATATAAGATATCATAAGAGCTAACTTTGGATCTTGTGTTTATAGGAATTAGCCCAAAGTTAGCTCTTAGGATATTAGAGTGATAAATGTATTAGACTTCTTTAAAGTTGTTATTCAGGAATACAATTTTCTCACCTGAGTTGAAATTATAATAAATCTTAATGTCCTGATTTAAGCAATAATGTTCACTGAACATCCAAACTCTTTACCAGACATCTGAAAATACTACAGGCTGATGAAATAGTTAGGATAAGATTTTAAAATATTCAATCCCTTACTAGGACATCAGTAAGAGTCTGGGAAAATGAAACAAAAATTAACACTGAAAATAAATAGATGTATCTAACACAAAGGAAGACATGGGTTTGGGATTAATGATTCGTGCTAATAAAACATGCTAAAGTAATTTT
This sequence comes from Apodemus sylvaticus, assembly GCF_947179515.1. Taxonomy (NCBI): domain Eukaryota; kingdom Metazoa; phylum Chordata; class Mammalia; order Rodentia; family Muridae; genus Apodemus; species Apodemus sylvaticus. The sequence goes on from NC_067479.1 coordinate 15,047,620, forward strand.
GGGCAGTGTAAAGTTTTATTTATTTTACTATAAGAGCTATGAAAAGTTTATCAGTGTATGTTATTTGTATGTAATACACTAGGCAACATATATGTTCTCTTTTAACTATTTCTAAAACTATTTGAATTAGTAATATTCTATACAAATATGATTGAACAGTATATTGAGTTTCTAAACCTATTTTAAATGATTCTATAGTGACAGAACAGATGTTTCAAAATATAATAAAATATTATTATAAATTCTATCAACTGATTAAACAATTATTAGTTTTACACAGAACAGGAATTGTATGGTCAGAGAGCATCTTTCAATTGATAACTCCTTTAAAAATTACTTCTGCTTTCCATACCTTATAAATTTCACAGTCAACAGTGTCTATTGCACTTATTTTTCTTCTTTTAATAAGTGAGTTAATAGATTCTTTTAATCAGTCTTTGTAAGTGGAATATTTTGTTTCACTATCATATTTTCTTACATTTATATAATCATCTAGTTTTGGAGTTTACAAGTGTTCATTTTTCATTCTCTATATATAAACTTTTATTTTAAAAAGCCTTATTGTCATCATGATTACACATCTTGCCCAAAGTTACACAATTTAAGCAAAGCAAAGGGATACATTAAATCTACAAAAGTAAAATATTCCTTAACATTTTGATTCTTATTCAACACAAGACTTCTGCTCTTAATAAAAATGCCTTCCTCGTGCTTTCTCTGGCACTCTGACAAAGCTGTGTTCTTTTGCCAGGTTTTTTGAAGACTGTGTATAAAACACTAATGGAACATTTGAGTCTTCCTTTCCAGAGGCTCCTGCTCTTTGGCTCAGATATTGAGCTTGTACATTTTGAAATATAGAAGCACTTTATAAAGTCCTTTGATATCTTTTCATCAAATACAGTACGGAAGACCTATTTCATTTTTATTTTTACTTTGGCTTGCATGTTTCAGCATTATACCCAAGTTAAGTTCCTTGTCATGTTACATAACTGGGATATCTTGTCACATCCTGATATCTTGTCACCTAAACCATGACTTACGGTCCTAGTAAGCTTAGAGAAAGGTTCTGGCAATTATCAAATGGCTCAGACCTTCCTTTAGCATCTCACAAAGCTAAAGTATATTTGTGATGTATTGTCTGAATTTTCATAAAATGTCCAGGACATTCTCAGGAGATTCATATGCTTACATAGGATGAGAATAGCATATAATGTACATATGCTTTCAGTTAATGCTCATTTTCAAAATCGGAGTATATCTGATTTGATTGCTTTTTGTACTATACAGGTATATTGTAAATTACTGTCTTCCATCAAAATGAAAATATTAAAACCTGCGAGAAGAAGATTTAAGAACCATTAATATCAGTAACTAGAAAAACCCAGTATTTTGATTTATCAAAAGACAAGCAAGGGTAGTGATGCCAAATCACACTCAGTGATGTATACATAAGGTCAGAGGTGTACTAAAGAGGCTATTTTTACAGATAGAAGCCATCAGGTGCTTCAGCCTTGTTGAGATATGGGTTAAGTAGCAGGTAGAAAGGCTAAAATTTATTTGTTGAACAAACAAACAATTTTGAGCATCTTACTTGGATAGCAGGAGATTTATATTCTGAAAGTATTCTAATAAATAAATGTGGGACAACCAGATCACTAGATGCTGGTATGAGAACACAATGAACAAAAGACAGGGTAATATGGCAACATAAGATCCCAGCTATTCTATTAGAGCAAGCCCTGGATAATATAACCCAGCTGAAGTACAAGAAAATGACCTTAAATACAATCTTGGGTAGATTTTAGAGGCATTTGAAGAAAATATAAAATACATAGATATGAAAATACTATAAAATATAAAGAGGATTTAAAGAAAAGCAGAAAATTTGAATAAAACTAGCAAATGAAAAAGAATTATTCAAGACTTGAAAACTAAGATAGAAGCAATAATGAAAACACAGGCTAGAGAAATCCTGGAGATGCAAAATCTTGGCTGGGCAAGAGAACAGGAACTACAGACAAAAACATCACTAACAGAATCCAAGAGACAGAAGAAGGGATTTTAGTGGTAGAAGATAAGATAAGAGAAATCAAAAAAAAAAGTGATAAATTCAAAAGAAAATTTGTGACACAAAGCATCATGGAAATCTGGACACTATGAAGAAACCAAACCTAAGAATGATATGAAAAGAAGAAGGAGAATATTCCTAGCTCATAAGTCAAGAAAATGATAGAAGAAAATTTCCCCAACATATAAGAAGCTTACAGAACACAAAATTTAATTGGATCGGCAAAGAATATCCTTGTACTATGTAATAATCAAACATTAAATATACTGTACAAAGTATGAATCTTAAAAGCTGCAAGGAGAAAAGGCCACCTTAACATACAAAGACAGAACTTTCAGGATTATAGTCTACTTCTCAATAGAGTCTCTAAAAGTCAAAAGGGCCTGGACAAATGTATTGCAATCTCTAAAAGACTATAGATGTTAACACAGACTACTGTACTCTGTAAAATTTCCAATTGCCATAGATGCTGAAAATAAGATATTCCATGACATAACTGAATTGAAATAATATCTGTCCACAAATATAGTCTTATAGAAGGTGCTAGAAGGCAAACCCAGGAGGTTAATTACACCCAAAAAATAATCGTACACACACACACACACACACACACACACACACAATACCTAAGAAGGTAAACACACACACACACACACACACACACACACACACACACCTAACAACAATAAAATCTCAAAAATGACAGTCATTGGTTATGAATATCTCTCAATGTCAATAGACTCAATTCCACAATAAAAACACAGGCTCACATAATGGAGGTGAGAATATGATCCATCCCTCTGCTGCATACAGAAACAAACCTCAGCATCAATGAATTACCTCAGAGAAAACGAAAAGAATCAAAGCAAATGCAACTAGTAAGTGTGCTGGATCAGCCACTCTAATATATAATAAAATAAATTTTCCACTTGGGCCTTTGTATTTCTTTATTTGCTGGAGATTAAACTGAGAGGCATATTCATTATAAGATTCCTCCAATCATGATATTCCATCTCAGATCATTGATTTCTTTGAAACATAGTCTTACTTTACAGTTCATGCTGGTCTTTAATTCATGATCATGAATCCATTACTGGACTTGATCTGCAGACATTTATTAGTGTGCTCCACCAGGACAGGCTAAACCAATTCATTAATCATATGAATATATATGGGTTCAGTATGGTAATGGTGAACATTTAGAGTTGCATGTGCCATAGTTTGAAGAACGTATTAATTTAAAATTTAAGACTATATATTTAACCGAGGGATATACCTGAATACTCAGCAATACCATTCAGGAATATATCCAAAAGATGTCTCACCATGTCACAGGGGCACGTGTTCCACTATGTTCATAGCAGCCTTGTTTGTGAAGCTGTAAACAATCCAGATGTCCCAAGACAGAAGAATGGTACAGAAAATGTGGTTCCTTTACACAGTGGAATACTACTCAGCTATTATGAACGAGGATATCCTGAGTTTTGCAGGCAAATTGATGGAACTAGAAAATATCATTCAGAGTGAGATAACTCAGACCCAAAAGGATAAGCATGGTAGGTACTCACTAATAAGTGGATATTAGTCAATAAAAAAAGGACATAATATCCAAGGCACAGTCCACAGAATTCAAAAAGGTCAATAAGCTGAAGGGCCCAAGTGAGGATGCCTCAGTCCCACTTGGGAAGGAGAAGAAGCAATCTCAAGTGGAGAGGGAGGAAAGGAAAGTGGATAGGGAGAGGGGTAGTGGAAGAGGGGAACCTGATCTGGTGTTGGGTGAGAGAAAAGGACTAAAACCCTGAGCAGAAAAAATTGAAACAGGCAACCAGGAGGTAGGAGGTAGGGGGGACGCCACAGAATGATCCAGAGACCTGGGAGGTGAAAGGACTCAAAGAGAGGGACTTTAGATGAAATGCCTAAGAGTAGGGAGAGGGAACTTGTAGAGTCCATCTCCAGCAGAAAGACAGGCCATCAAGTAAGAGATTGCCATCCCACAGTCAAAACTCTGGCCCATAATTGTTCCTGCCTGAAAGAACTACAGGGATGGAAATGGAGAAGAGCCTGTGGAAAAGGAGGTCCAGCCAGTGACAGGCTCAAATTAAGAACCAAGCGCAAGGGGAGGCCCCATGGCCTGACACTGTTACTGAGGCTATGGAGCGCTCACCAAAAGGGAACTAGCATGACTGTACTCCGGAAGACCCAACAAAAAGCTGAAAGAGTCAGATGCAGATATTTGCACCCAACGAATGGACAGAAGCTGCTGACATCTCTGGTTGAATTTGGGAAGAAGCTGAGGAGGAGGATAAACCTGTAGGAGTACAAACAGTCTCAATTAACCTGGACACCAATGATCTCTCAGACTGGATCACCAACCAGGGAGCATACACCAGCTGATATGAGGCCCTGCAACACATATACAGAAGAGGACTGTTGGGTCTGGGTTCAGTCAGATATGATGCACCTAACCCTCAAGAGAATGGAAGCCTCAGGGAGTTTAGAGGTATGATGGGGTGGGTGGGGTGGAGATATGAAGTGTGGAACAGTCAGAGGATGGACCAGGAGGGGAATAAAATCTGGAGTGTAAATGAATGAATGAATGAATGAATGAATGAATAAATAAATAAATAAATAAAAGATTTAAAAATACGTATCAAAGGAATGCAAAGAATGAGTTAATAAAAATCAAAGCCATAGTCAGTAAATTCTGTTGTTATGATAAAATGGAATGATCAAAGTATCTTAAGGAAGAGGGCTTTGAGTTTATGGTTGCAGAAGGAAGTGGCCACAAGAGCAGAGAGTAATGGGTACAAGCTACATGCATTGAAGCACGCATAGAAAGCAAAGAATGAACAAATACACAGCAAGTTGGGAAGAATAGGAAACCTCAAAGCCAGTTCCAGTGGTGAACTTTCTCTATCAAGGCTGCATTATCTTCACGAGAAATTATCACTAATCCTGACCAAGTTACCTGAGCCAATTTGAGACACTTCTCATTGAAAACACCACATAATGCTCTGTCACAAAAAGAAGGAAATGAACAAACAATACCAAAAATAAAAACATGTCTGTAAATAGCTTTGACAAGAGGAAGGAAGGGGTCAGAAATATACAAGAAAATGACAGTTGGAGAGAGGGAACAGTAACTTTAGTTAACTGTAAATGAATCCAGAGAACCAAATAACCCTATTAAAAAGTGGGGTACAGAGCTAAACAAAGAATTTTCACATGAAGAACTTCGGATAGCTGAGAGGCACCTTAAGAAATGTTCAACATCATTAATCATTAGGGAACTGCAAATGAAAACAACCCTAAGATATCACCTCACACCAGTCAGAATGGCTAAGGTCAAAAAATCAGGAGACAGCAGGTGTTGGTGAGGATGTGGAGAAAGAGGAACCCTCCTCCACTGCTGGTGGGACTGCAAGATGGTGCAACCACTTTGGAAATCAGTTTGGCGGTTCCTCAGAAAACTGGGCATGACACTTCTGGAGGACCCTGCTATACCACTCCTGGGCATATACTCAGAGGATTCCCTGGCATGCAATAAGGACACATGCTCCACTATTTTCATAACAGCCCTATTTGCAGTAGCCAGAAGCTGGAAAGAACCCAGGTGTCCCTCAACAGAGGAATGGATACAAAAAAATGTGTTATATTTACACAATGGAGTACTATTCAGCCATTAGAAACAACGAATTCATGAAATTCTTAGACAAATGGATGGAGCTGGAGAACATCATACTAAGTGAGGTAACCCAGTCTCAAAAGATCAATCATGGTATGCACTCATAAGTGGATATTAGCCTAGTAACTTGAAATACCCAAGACATAATCCGCATATTAAATGATGTCCAAGAAGAACGGAGGAGTGGCCCCTGGTTCTGGAAAGACTCAGTGTAGCAGTATAGGGGAATACCAGAACAAGGAAGTGGGAAGGGGTAGATGGGGGAACAGGGGGAGGGAAGAGGGCTTATGGGACTTTCTGGGAGTGGGGAGCCAGAAAAGGGGAAATCATTTGAAATGTAAATTAAGAATATATAGAATAAAAAAAGTCAAAAAACAACAAAAAATAATAACAAATCAAATCTGCGAAGAAGAAAACTAAACCACCAAACACAGAGTACACAGGAAGGACCTATGGCTCTAGCTGTTATGTAGCAGAGGAAGGCCTAGTGGGGCATCAATGGGAGGGAAGGCCCTTGGTCCTGTGGAGGCTTGATGACCAAGGGTAGGGAAGTGCTAGGGTGCTGAGGCAGGAGTAGGTTGGTGGGTAGGGGAGCAGAGGATTGGGGGATGGGTTAGGGGGTTTGTGGAAGGGGAAATGGGAAGGAGGATAACATTTGAAATGTAAATAAATTAAAAAACAATAAGATCTGGGAAAAGTAAGGACAAAGAGTACAAAGCTCATATCTACCTTTATATTCACCTTCAATACACTTGGAAAACAGGGGGAGGAAAGGGGACTGATGGGACTTTTGGGGAGTGGGGGTCCAGAAAAGGGGAAATCATTTGAAATGTAAATAAATATATCAATAAATTAAAAAAATGTGAAGTAGCAGTTTAAAATATTTTCCCAAAGTAAATATTGTGACCAAATAGTTTTTCTTATCAAGTTCTACCTAACTGTTGAAAGCCATATTTTATTCCTATAGAATATGTTCCAGAGTTGTTTTAAGAAACAATTCTTAGGAAAAAAAAGATCATTTCCTATCTCATCCAATAAGATCATATAACCTTGTTAAGACAAACTAGGGTAATATGAGAAAGGAACAATGTGAAAGAAAAATGAAATTACAAATGCTTACTACCACAAATATACCAAACCATAGTTCCAACTTTTGATACTTAAAATCCAACACTGGTTATTTTCATCATTTTTGCTTTAAGATGATTATCAATACTATCCTTTTGTCATCAATGTAAAAGCAACTAAAACTTGATTTGAATATAACAACAACAGGTTCTTCCCTAAGGCCTATAACCTCCCCAGCCATGATCTTTTAACATGTTTTATAGCAGCAGGAATACTTTCTCAATCAAAATTTTGTCCATATATGTACATTTACTTGGATGGTGATATACTACAAGTGGAGTTCTGAAGACAAGGTCTTCTCTCTGTATAGTTTTCAGGTTTTCTGATTTTCTCTTTCATATGTCAAGTTCATTAGTGGTACAAATATACAGATAGTCTCATTTCTTTGTCTCTCCATCAACCTCAATTATAAAAAATATACAACTTTTATGCAGACTATAAAATTAATAGAAAAGGCATTGATTCACGAACATCAATTAATGTTAAGTACAGTTAAGCAATTTAACATTATTTTAATCAAGGACTCACCATTGTTTTGACTTGGATAATTTTAATTTTTAACTAAAACTTTTGGCGAATTATATGCACTGACTCTCAGAATATTATTAAACCCCATATGGGGTTGGTTCAAATTTGGATATCTTGTTACAACATCTTTTTCTAATTTTAATTTGGCATGTAGCTATCATTATAACTTTCAAACTTTAAATTAGATTTAGTTTCCATGTAATCCCTAGGAATTTGCATTCTTGATTTATTTACATTTTAGTCTGAATCTTTTAAGTTTTATAAGTTTTCTGATAACTTGTCATATATTTTTCAAAATTCTAATTCACATTTTTCTAACAACTTGATAAAATACATTGTGTAGATTAAGCTATTTTATTTCATTTTTATTCTGATGATAAAATATATACAAGATTATATATGTGTGTTTATGTATGTCATATTAAATAAGTTTTAAAGTCCATTCTTCTAGGCTATGTGCTCATGAATTTTCTTAATTATCAAAAGCATACTTTTGTATAAAGAAAATGATGAGTCCATTCCTAAATAACAATATTTGGAAACTAGTGTGTTTTTTTGCGTGTGTTTTTTTTGTTTGTTTTTGTTTTTGTTTTTTTGCAGTGGACTGAATTGGTGATTGGACAACTGCCACCTGGGAAATGACTCAATAAAGATAAATATGTCTATACATATGTATATATGCATTATGTTCACTCACTAAGGAATGTGTTCAAGTCTAAGTGATGGAATACAAGGCTATAGATGCAACAATGTAATGGTGTTAATTATACCCATTATTATCCTGTCTTCCAAGTCTTAGATGTATCAATACAAAGACTTTATACCAATAATACATTATTTTATTTTATTTTAAAAAGATACTATTTTACTGAATGTTTCATTCTTTCTTGGAAAGCACCTTCCTCAACCATTAGTAATATATTTTAAAGTAATGTTGATTGCTTATTTTATGTATTAAATTTTGAGTACAATTTCAAGTTATCTACACACATACACACACAAACACAGACATACTCATGATATTAATATCTTCAAAGAGGAAATTCAGATAATCCAAAGTATAAAATTATCAAAACCCAGGACATTCAACTGTTAGTTCATTTCAAAAGAATACAAATAGTCATTATGGATATTAGCTCTAAACCTACTTGATTAATAATCCTATTATCTTGTATTTTCCAGTTATTCTTTAATGAATGAAAGGATGTAAATTAAGCATTATGTTTCTTTACTGTATGCCAAAGCAAGAATAGTTTAAAAAGTAAAATATTGTAATGAACACAAAAGAAATGAGTATTTGATACTAGATGTATAAAAAGCTTATACAATTTTCTTGAAAGAAGAAAAATAGTCATACTTATTTATTAATCTATTGATGTGTGTGCATCATGCTTACATTTTATGAGGAGTGAGCACTATTTTTAACTCAACATTTGTTTAGTCTCTATTTGTGTTATTTGTGCCTTTTTGGAATTGTTGCATTGAATAGTAAAATTTATATATATATATGAACAAAAAAGATTATATCGATTATTCTATTATTATTCTTTAATACTTACCCAATGGCAAAAATTTTTCTCTCATATTTGATTTAAGTCAGAGAGTTGCAATATAAAGTTGATAAGTATTATCATTTGTTGACTCATGGTTTTTACATTGACTTAAGTATGTACCAAATTTAGAGACAAAATTAATCTTTGATGATAGAGATGGGTTATATTTGGGATTGCCTGAAGACTAGATTGCAGTTTCAAGTAACAGGAATTACACATAGAAGATATTTTGTAAAATAAGAAATTTTAGCATAGTTTATTAAGGAGTTAATTCTGGTTTTCTGCCTTTCAGTGTAAATAACTAGAAATGCAGTTCCAGTACAAACTATGTAGACATGAGCTCCCAAATTGATGATTAGTGACTTTTTTTGAAATTATTTTCCTATGAGGCCTCATAAAAGACAGCAGATTCAGTTAGTAAAGGAATAGTCTGTGTCTGCATCTATACTGATTTCCTCCAGGAAATAAAACAAAATGACCATTCATATTAAATTGGTTCTATTTTCAAAGAGTAAAAATGTCATTTCATTATTTTTCCTTTTCATGTGCATAGTTTCCCTGCTTTCTTTCTTACATTTTTATCTATATTCATCATTACATACAATGGAAATTTGCTCATAACAATTTCATATAAACTCAATTTTAGAAATTTATATTCCATAGCCAGCATTACATGTTATCTGGGAACTTAGCAGTTGCATCCATAATAGTAGGAAAGGGAACCGTTTTGACTCAACACAAAGATATGTGTGGTCTTTCTACTACTGTCTCTAATGAATTTCTGGAAAAGATATCGCTAACATTGCCAAGAATAATAAATAAATTATAATATATAAAATTTAAAGCTAAGCTCATTTGTATGGGATGAGGTTATGATACATAGGTTTTTTTTTTTATCAAGACTATATTGGTCAAAATAGTTTTATTTAAACATGTGAAGATTAATCTAAATTAAAATACCAATAATCAATAAGGAATAGGTTTGAAGAAGACTCCACCTTCCCAGTAACACATTTACAAAATATCTTAATATCAACATGCCCAATTGCATTTCTCCTTATTAACATCTTAGAATGAAATTAGAAAAAAAATCAACTTTTAGTTAAAAATTCTACAGAATTAATTTATTTTTACTGAGAGTGATTTCGTTGAATACAATAATTTTGTGTGTCCCCATCTGTATTGGATTTTTTGGTTAATTATAAAATTCATAACACTCATTTCGAAATAGATAAATTTATAGCGATTTATAAAACATACCAGAATATCCCAGATATATTAGAACATTGAAAACAACTGATTGCTTTATAGAAAATTGTATTGTTCAATGGGGTAATCCTTGTACCTCTCATTTTCCTGTATATTGCAAAAGAAAACAAACTCATAGGTGGAAGAGATCTTAAGAGAAGGAACGATTACCTGAGAATTAATATTCTGGAGAGTGTGGAGGATGGGAAATACTCCCCAGGATCACAGCAACTGTCTTCTGTAGCCCAGATACAATGAGGTCTGAGAGGGAAGCAGTACTCTTCAGGTTTATCTACTTTTACTCCCTTCTGATGAGCATGCTGACTGTGTCAGCCTCTGCACCTCCTGTTGCCATTCTTCCTTAACATGGTGACCATTTTTTTGATGCTTTAATGTATAGGAAATACCATTCATTCTCCAAATTTTTAGGGCCAGATTTGATTGAAGAGAAATCCAGTTTTGGAGATGAGGATTTATAGGTTTCTTAAACTTTCCAGTGTACAAAGAGATGAATTATGAATTACCCATCTCATGCTGTGTGTCTTAGTTGAGGTTTCCATTGCTGTGAAGAGACATCAGGACCATGGCAAATTCATAGATGATAACATTTAGTTGGGGTTGGTTTATAGATTAAGAAGCTTAATGTGTGTCCTCATGTCAGGATGTAGAGCAGGATCCAGGCAGATATAATATATACAACAGTGCTGTAGAAGCATTCAACAGTTCTACAACTTGATCAACATGTAACAAAATGGGACTATGCCATAATGGGAATAACATGGGCAAAGGAGATCACAATGCTGGTTCCACAGTGATGCACTTCTTCCAATAAGACCATACCTACTCTAACTATGCCACATCACCTAATAGTGCCCCTCCTTATGGGTTAATTATTCAAAAGCTCCAGTCTAGGGAGGTATGCATATTCAACCCATCACACCATGAAATGTAATCTAATAAACCAACAGTGAAATATATATTGTTTCTCTTAGTCTTATTCTTTTAGTTATTCCTAATACACTGTTTATATCATAAATAATTTACCATGGCCTAATCACATGAATTTTCTCTTAGCTTATACAATACCAGAGAAGGGACATGTCCACCTCCTTAGGCACTCTCAACGTTGCAGGGGAAGATGTTGGGAGTGCAGAAACATAACATAGTGACATTAAATACATGAAGCCTAGTTGGGTATGGTATGACACATCATATCTATTCTATAGTAACAAAAACATAGGTTAATCATATATGAGTTCCTTTGTGAGAACAGTAACTCATAACAAGAAGTTTTCCAAGACTCAGAACCTATTTAAGAAAATTAGAGGAACAAAAAACAAAAAACGTCGAGAAAGGAAATTCTAGAAAGTTCCTAGGTAAACCCTGGCTTCTAGACATCTATCTGCCTCTTTATTCCTCTATAGTGCAGAAAGATATATAGCCATAAAAACACGAATTCTCTCAATAAATGCTTGTTCATCTCACTTCCTTATTTCAAAAATAAGTTTAAGTGTTATGCTTTGATTATATTTTTCTAAGATTTATATTTATATTCATTTATGTGTACATATGAACATGTGCTGTGTAGGTGTTTGAATGTATGGTTTTTGTGTTTTAATGTGTGTTGTGTGTGTGTGTGTGTGTGTGTGTGTGTGTGTGTAGTCCAGAAGTGATTGTTGGCTATCTTGAAGGTAGTGTCCCAGGTGTTTGTGAGTCATCAGATTTGGATGTTGAGACTCATTCCTTTGGAAGAGCAGCAAGCATTTTTAACTTTAGAGCTATCTCTTCAGTTTTATGGTCCTGAGTTTAATGAGAAATCTTATATGAAGCCTTTCTGCATATTAATCTGTTAAATGCCATTTGAAGGTATTTTTTAATCACATGGGAATTGTGCCATAGTCAAATACATACATTACATAGCCATACTTTTCACTCAGGTAAAACTAAAACTTCACCATTAGTCTCTACATTTTTGTTTGTAATTTCTGTGACATCTCAGTAGAGTCTTTTATGTTCTTATTTTATCATTTAGTTTATAAAATATCAATATAAACACTGCATCTACTGTTAGAGACTAATTCACTGTATGTTGCTAACAATGTGTTTTCAAAACTGTTTTTCACTTAGGATCACATTGTCCAGTTCCACACATTTGCCTAAGAATTTCATAAATTCATTCTTTTTAATTGCTGAGTAGTATTCCATAGTGTAAATATACCACATATTCTGTATCCATTCTTCCGTTGAGGGCCATCTGGGTTCTTTCCAGCTTCTGGATATTATAAATAGGGCTGCTTTGAACATAGTAGAGCATGTGTCCTTATTACATGCTGGGGAGTCCTCTGGATATATGCCCCGGAGTGGTATAACGGATTTCTTGGTAGTATCATGCCCAGTTTTCTAAGGAACTGCCAGACTGATTTCTAGAGTGGTTGTACCAGCTTGCAATCCCAAAAGCAGTGGAGAAGTGTTCTTCTTTGTCCACATCCTCGCCAACACTTGCTGTCTCCTGAGTTTTTTATCTTAGCCATTCTGACTGGTGTAAGGTGAAATCTCAGTGTTGTTTTGATTTGCATTTCCCTGATAGCTAAGGGTGTTGAACATTTCTTTAGATGAATCTCAGCCATTCAAAGTTCTTCAGGTGAAAATTCTTTGTTTAGTTCTGTACACCATTTTAATGGGGGTTATTTGGCTCTCTGGGGTCTAACTTCTTGAGTTCTTTGTATATATTGAGTATTAGCTCACTGTTAGATGTAGGCTTGGTAATGTTACCCAATCACACATGGTATGTACTCGCTATTATTAGCTCAGAAGCTCAGAATAACCAAGACCCAATTCACACATCAAATGTTGTCCACAGAGAATGAAGGAGAGGCCCCTGGTCCTGGACAGGCTCAATGTAGCAATGTGGGAATACCAGGTGAGGGAACTAGGAGGGGGCTTATTGGGGAATGGGGAGAGAAGAAGGCTTATGGGACTCTCTGGGAGGAGGAACCAGGAAAGGGGAAATCATTTGAAATATAAATAAAGAATATATCTAATAAAAACTGTTTTCAATTATATAAGTTGAAGAATTAATTCTTCACTTCTAAACAGGGAATATAGGACAAGGTCTACAAACAGAATACTATCAACTTTTGCAAAACTGTAAATTTTAGATTGGGCTTCTAGGAGAACTCAGTAAAAGAAATAAAAATAACAATGCATCAATGTATATAACAGGCTGTACACACATAATTTAAGGCTATAGAATACATCACTGGTAGAAATCAAACTGGCATAACTACTTTGTAAATTAGTGTGCTGGTTTCTGGCAATACTACAAAGAGAACAACAAATGGTTTCACAAGGAGAACTACAGTTATGACCCTACTGTACAACTCCTGAGGATTACATGAGGGGGCTAAGTATGCCACAGAGATAATTGTGCACCCAATCATCTTGCTATTCTACTCACAGTAGCTAAGAAGCAGAAACAATCTAACTATCCTTCTATACATAGGTGATATTTCCTATTCAGAAAAAGAGGAAATATAAACAAATAGAAAAAATACAGAATCTTAAGTTAATAACTGACAGCTGAAACAAAATTTTCCACTTCAAGTTAACTTCTCAATGTCTTATATTTTCAAGAAAAATTAAATAGGCAAACATCATTTTATTATGGTTGTGTACACAATGCTCACCATCACATGGTGGAACATTTGGAATTTCCTATTTTTTGGAAGATATATTTAAAAAAATAATGCATATAAATGTTTGATATTCAAAATATCTGAAATCTTAAACACTTGTGTTTCTGTAATTTTATATGAGGAAGAAGGCTGGAGACAACAACACTATTCTCTCCTAACTTTTATAAGCATTCCAAGAATGGATATTGCTATACACATACTTACACACGCAAATGAAGGAATAAATCAGCATAATGTTAAACAAACAGAAACTGTAATTTTTGATATAGGATTCTAACAGTATCTGAGAAGATAATTATTTTCTTCATGGTAGGCCTTTATTATTCCTTCTGCCCATTGCTTTGTTCCTGATTGAAAACAAACATGAAAACATTCATTTTATTTTATTCATCTGAAAAGAATCTAAGTTATGTGTATATTCATATATATATGAAAGGTACAATGTTATTGCAGTGATAGAAAGGTAACTCTTAACAGTCCCAAATTAAATTTAAGAAAATATTTCGGAGGAGATGCATGAGATAACGTGACTATAAGCAGAGCTGACATTTGATTTTGTACTATTGGAAAAAATTTAAAGTATGAAATGATTAATATAATAGCCTATGTTGTGAAGTAATGATAAAAACTGAGGACTTCAGTAGAGAGTCTGAAATGACCAACAGAAAAGTCGACAGACTGCTATTTCAATAGTCTTCATTCAGAAGGATTCCTGATGTGTTGATGTAATAGCCTGAAAATGAATTGACCTGCCTGCCTCTATTACAAAGAATTCTTTTACTCTTTGAAAGTGGATTCTTCGGGGATCACATAAACATGGCACAACATGAAAAATTGTGTTCTTAAGTATTTTATATTTTCTTCTTAAACACTAACTCAAATAGATTGGCTGCCATAGTTAATGTGTTTGTTAAGAATATTAGGATTTCAAATTATTTAATATCTGCTGTCCCTCTGAACACAAATAAAATCATACTTTGCAATACTCTTTGGGAAAAAACAGTAAGTCAAAACTGAGTAATTACTCTGTCTAGACTCAAGTAAATACATCTTATGTCACCCAATTTTATGAATAAATAATAGGGCACTTGTTTAAAGCATGTGATTCACTCATCCAACTCAATCCTTGCCAGAACTCAAATGGTTGCCTTGAATCTTCATGGGACTTCCAAGATATTAGGAAAATACGCAAAAGAAAGAAAAATTAAGAATAGGCATACAATTCACAAAATGAACACTATTAAGTGAGTTAAGCAAAACTTACAGTGTGTAAGTGATCCTTAGACACTCTCAGTATAGAAAATGATCCAGAATGTTGTCCTTAATCAATTACCAGATAAAGCCAACTGAAGATTAATCTTTGCGTTTGTTACTGTGAACATTTGACTGTGTGACAAGCTCTAGAAAGTTACCACTGAGTATGTGAGGCTGTGAAACGGCAGACTCAGTATAAACAAGAACAGAACAGCCTCTGTGCTTGTGTTGCATGCAATTCCACAGGGAGACTGGAAGCAGAAAATAAGAAGAGCTTACAATGAAATTATTTCAAAGAATTCCGAATCTTGTAAGGAAAATGAAACTCAAAAAGGGGTGGGTGAGGGTAGGGAGGTGTTGGCTTATTATCTAACTATCCCTGCTTTAAATTTGGATCACTGCAGCAGGGTGTCAGCTGTAGAAAACTGGGCCTGCATAGAAAGAGGTGTCTCTGGAATAATGGTCTCCTGATTGCTCAGCTTAGATCCATCAAAATGAGGAGTAAAAAAGACCCCATTTTTTTAATCTCATTTTTATTTCCACATAGCTGAATCAATTTGTAATGACATACACATTTTTTTACTAATAATTCTTTATCCTAGGCAGTAAAAATTGACAAATTCCTTCCTTTGAAAAATCCATTGTTTTTCCCCAGCAGTCTTTCGTGAATAAGAAAGACAATGAACCTCCTAATTTTTCTTGTTACCAGCCTTTTGATATCAAGGTGCCTCCCTGACTATCTCTTTACCCATCTCACCTATCCAGAGACTCCATTTGCAGACAAAATGAGTCTTAGCTTAAGGCTGCAGCTGGAGTTTTAAAGGGACACATACATCAATTTCATAAACATATTACGTTTAAAAATGTTCTTAATTACAATCGCAAATAATATGCTCATTAATTTTCAAGCATATTTTTAATAATTGCTGTGTATTACTTTTATTATTGTCATTTGGCTCTTGAGACAGGGTTTCTCTGTGTAGCTCTGGCTGTCCTGGTGTCTGTAGACAAGACGGAATTGAAAATAGCAGTTATTACACTGTCTCTTGACCGCTGGCATTAAAAGCAAGCACTGTGCTTGGCTGCTATGTCACATTTTATGTTTCGCCTTTAGTTTCTCCAAAATCAAACAACTTATCAAACAAGAAAAACAAAAGCAGCTCATCAAACTCCCCCACCTTCACCTTGGATTATTTCCCTTCAGTTGCTGATATAAAGCAATTTATGCTATTGCATGTGATTTTTGTTGTCCACAGAAAGTGATAGTAATACTACATTGCTAAATACACCATGCTGGTTTGCATGTCTCTTATAACTACAGGAATGACAAGATATGCCTAACGAGGCAACAAACACATGACTGTTATAGAGGTGATCATCAGTTTTTTAATTGTATTTAAAATTCATACCATAGGAGAGAACTCCTGCCTAGTACTCATAGCTGACATACCGTTGGCCCCAGGGAACCCCTACAGGCATTATTTTACCAAAAGTGTATAGTATAAAAATTACCTTCTTAATATTTTCCCATATATCCAATGTAGCTCTTAACAGTCATAGTTCATCCAGCTTCTTTTGTCAATAGATGATAACATACAGATTAACAACTTGTATCAGTACAGGCAATAAGTGCATGCATGTGGAGATAAGTAGATAGGTATATCACACGTCCTCCCTCCAAGGTTTAGGAACTGTCAGGGTATGGGGGCTCTGTTATGGTCAGCATCAGGTAAAGTAAAGAAATGTAAAAATAGTTTCTGTAAAGGAATTTAAAATGGGCAACGTGGAAGCTCTAGCAAGAGATCACATCCACAGTACTTCTAGTGATGTGTGATCCTGGTGGAATACAGACAGAGGCAAGCAGGTATCTGAGACCAAGTCTGGCCTGGTACAGAGCAGAAATAGAACTAAAGAAAAGCTTCGGTCCAGGTATGGTGGTACATAGCTTTAATTCCAGCACTCAGGATGCAGATCGCGGAGTTCCGTCTGTTCATTGAATTCAAACTCAAATCAGTCAGTTCAGTGCAGTTCAGAGTGAGGGATTTGGAAGTCTGTGCAGTTGAGAACAGGCAGTGGAATTGTATTCAGGACACTTCTGTTTAGTCAGGTGAGTTTGGATCATCTTTTCTTTTGGTTATTTTAAGTTGTCAAAAACAAAGCAAGAGATTTATCTGATCTTTTATGCGTTCTGTTATCTATGGGGTACATAGCCTTTATAAAAATATTTTATTTATTTACATTTCAGCCATTGTCCATCTCCCGATTCCCCGCCCCAAAGTTCCTCATTCCATACCTCCTCCCCCTTGCCTCAATGAGGATGCCCCCACCAAGAATTCATCTTCTCCCACTGAGGCCAAGCCAGGCAGACCTCTGCTATATGTGTGCCCAGGGCCTCACACCAGCCTGTGTATGCTGCCTGGTTGGTGGCTCGGTCCCTGGGAGCTCTGGGGTCTATGAGCTCTACTATGTGTTTGTGTAATTGATGAGTGATTCCTTGCTTTATGCATAAGTTAGAAAACTGACTCTTTTATGTATACTAGTAACATTATTTGTTAACACAAATATTAAGTGAAGTGCATAGCATTAATCATCAATACTTTATGCATCAATTCTTTAAAGTATGTATTTATGCATGTATTAAACATATGATATAAAAATGTTCTGCAATGAAGAATACCCTTTACATCATAAAATTAAAGCAGACCAAACTTTTTAATATTTGAAAATAGACTGCACTCTATAACATTTCCATGAAATCTGTTGTTTCTTCAAAGTACTCAATAACTTAGAAAGAAGCAAAAATCAAAGCTTCATGCTTTATAAAATGAGAATGCGAAGTAGAGGGAACACTGCTGAAGAAATTGCAAAATGTAGCCTTTGCCAAATGCTTTCTTTTCCTCCAATTTCTGTCTGCCAAGGACTGAAGCGCTCAGCCATAGTTACTGGGACATGTGATTCAGTCCTATGTGAGTTATGAAGTGGCAAGCAAATGATGCACAAGCCTGATCAGTAGGAAAAACTGCTTGTCAGATAATCATAATCATCTGAATTTGATTTCCAGAACCCACATGCAATAATAAGTGATGTGACACAGTTTGAATCTCAAGATATGAAAGGGCGAAATGATTGGATACCAGGAATCACTTTTAGAGAGTCAATCTTTCCTCCTAGGCAAGTTCCAAACTCTTAAGACACTCTAGTTTTAAAATGTGGGTGGACGGCTTCTGAGGATTGATAGCTGACATATCCAGTGGCATCCACGTTTGGTGAACCAGTATGTTTTCATAACTTCATATATGTGATTCTGAATATACACAAACACCAGGATATACACAAAAGCTCATGGTTTGAAGCTCTTTTACATATTATTTCATAAAAATAATTCTGCAGTCTTTGTCACCTATTCACTTTTGACAAATTAGCATCCTCTAAAAGATTAAGCGATTCACAGTTCAACCTCTGTGACATTTGAAGCATAAGAGTACAGAAGTTTGGTGGATGACTTATTTCCAAGGGTACTTACAATTGATTATTTGGGCTAAAATCCAGATACAAATTAACTGATAAACAAAATTGTATTGATGTGAGCATTCAATTTGACAGAACTTTCAATAAAAGAAATAAATCACTGATTATAAATAACCAAAAAGAACCTTTTGAAAGCCATGGAATATGAGTTACAACCATGCTTATTTGAATTTTTCCATCACATTTTTATCTCAGAATCTTGACTGTTCTTCTGGAATTCCATTCAGACTCCAAATCCTGTCCTAGTCACCTTTCCAATGCCCCATTATTTACAAGATTCAGAAAATATAAAGCAGGCTTTGGGATCATTTATCAAAAGTTCTTCAAGCATTAGAAGAACTTCATGGTGAATTAAAGAGCAGAAGAGTGATATTGTGGGAACATAATTATATATGAGGAAATAATTTTATTCATTATTTCTTATCATTCTTTGTCATCAAGGTGACACTTTAAAATAATGAATACTGTATTGGAGGAAACTGTCAGTTCCAATCACCTCCTTATACTTTCTCTTTAACAGTTGAGAAATGTCTGCAATTCAGATAACTACTTGACTTTTTTCTTTTTTGTTTTGCTATTATTATTCTCTCTTCTTGACTTAGAAAAAAATTGAGTTAAACCATTCCACATCATTGGAACTAATTGAGAGTACAGAGTACAAAGAGAGAAGTCCTACCACCTCTTCTTACCTACATAGACATATAGTCTGCATAGCTGGCAGGTACTATTTAAAACTTTCATTTAAAAATTATTTTAGGCAATATCAAAATTTGGCTATTGTATATTGGGACAATTTATTTTTTTATTCGATATAATTTTTATTTACATTTCAAATGATTTCCCCTTTCCTGGCTCCTGTATTCATAACCAAGTGGAAAATGTAATCTCAAGTGGTCCCTGGTTCTGGAAAGACTCAATGAAACAGTATTTGGCAAAACCAGAACGGGGAACTGGGAAGGGGTGGGAGGGAGGACAGGGGAAGAGAAGGGGGCTTACGGGACTTTCGGGGAGTGGAGGGGGGGCTAGAAAAGGGGAAATCATTTGAAATGTAAATAAATTATATCAAATAAAAAAAAAAAGACAAAAAAAAAATAAACTGAAAAAAAAAAAAAAAAAAAAAAGAAAATGTAATCTCAAATTAGAAATTTGAGTTTAAACTCAATTCAAAATTAGAATTAGAATTTAGTTAAACTAAATTCAAAATTAGAAATAATTTTCATTATATCACAACATTCTTATGCAAATTTTGTTACTGTATTAGTGCTATTAAAATATCTTCTCAATAATACTAGTAACTAGTATATTGCAAAAGCAGATGTTAATATCAAATCTATAAAGTTATTTGAAAATCCCATCTACTCAATTTTGGTTCTCTTGGAGATTCTGTGTGATACTTGACAATGTAAAACAAAAGAATATAATATATAGTATATATATATACATATATATATATATATATATAAATGTGTAATATATTATATATAATAAACTAGAAGTTGACCTCCATATTGATAACCATGTTATGCTTGCCTCTTCTAGTCATGTCCCCTGAAAGACACCAAATATAACTGCTCTCAATTCAGTTGATATTTTCTTTCTCTTGAGCAGTGGTTCTCATCCTAATTCTGCAAAACTTTAATTCAGTTCCTCATTTTGTGGTGACCACAACTACAAAATAATTCTATTTCTACTTTATAACTATATTCTATCTATTGTTATGAATCATAATGTAAACATTTGGGTTTTCTGGTGGTTGAGGAGGCCCACGTGAAAAGATTGTTGGACCCCAAAGTGATCGCTACCCACATGTTGAGTTCGGAATACCCAAGAAACAATGTACATACCAAATGATGTCCAAGAAGAATGAATGAAAGGCCCCTGGTCTTCGAAAGGGTCAGTGCAGCAGTATAGGGAAATACCAGGACAGGGAAGCAGAAAGGGGCTGGATGGGAACAGGGGAATGGAAGAGGTCTTATGGGGTATTTGGGGAGGGGAAATTCAGAAAAGGGGAAACCTGAAATGTAAATAAACAATATATCAAATAATAAAAAAAGAACCACTACTCTAGAGTAACTCTGCAGCAGAATTTCCTATGCTCTTCCTAGCTTCTGATATAAAAAGCCACATTCCACTGTGTCACATGTTACAACAATATGTCTAGATTTTTCCTTTTAGTATATTTAGTATGCCTTTAATGTATTTTTTGTGCCTTATTCTGTGTCTATAAATATCCTTTTGTTATTAAATTATTGTTTTCAGTTTTAAAAAGTTTTGGTCACAATTTATATTATTTCTACTTTTTTAAAGATAGTTCAAAATTTTCATACAAGGTATTTTGAGTGTATTCTTACATTCATATTTTGTCTTCCTCCCTAACTCGTCTCAGATTCATGGTCCTATATTGCAACTCTTACCAGATTTTTGTTCACTTTTTAGTTTTTCTTTTTAATAATTCTCAGAGTCCAATTTGTTGTGCCCACTTACTCATTCACATGACATTCTCCAATAGAGATGGGTTGATCTTCTCGGAGACACATATTTAAAGCAAATAGATGCCCAGACACTCTACTTCTTCAGAAGTCAACCATTGTTTCTCTGTCAATAAGATATGGGGACACATGAGCATGAACCCATTCTAAAGTAGAATGTCAAATGGCTAATTTCTTTGCAGGCAGCTACAGTAGTATGAGGTCAATAGTCCATGATTCTGCTCATGTCAGAGAGATACTTTTCACTCGAATCCTACTTAAGATCTTGCCCTTACAAACTTTTCCCATATAGCCCCTCAGCATGAGTCAGGAAGTGATATTAGATGCTCTACTTGAGGCTGAGTGCTCTACCAAAAATCATTCTTTGCACTCACAATTTTACCTTCTAATTCTAGAAAGAAACATCCACATAGAAACCTTTCAATTTATAATAGACTAAGTTTTGAGTCATTTCAGAGAGCAAAGGAACCTTTGGCCTATCTCTCCTGTGCTGCTGGGCACATGAGGGATGGCTGTTACTGAAAGATTATGTTTTAATTATTCTTACTTCAAATAAGCCAGTGTTCTTTTCTATTTTGCTTTCATAATTTTTTTATTAGAAGGTCCTGATATGCAGTCAATATAATTTAGAAAATCTACTATTTTGTTGTTGATGTTGTTAATGTTGTTGTTGTTGTTTTCTTTTCTTTTGCCTGGCTGCCCCATATTTTACAATGTAGACCAGACTGGCTTTGAACTCAGAGATCTGCCTGTCTTTGTCTACTGGGATTATAGTTCAGAGCCCTGTGCCCCTATTCCACCATTTTGTTGTTGTTGTTGTTGTTTTAACATTATTTTTAGAAGCTACTAGCTATGGCTATAGACTTGATAATTATAATTGTACCTTTCAGTATAAAACTGATAATATACCAGCTGCTTTTCTTTTCTTTTTTTAATTTATTTATTTTAAACTCCAGAGTTTATTCCTCTCCAAATCTACCCTCTGATGGTTACACATACCATACCTCCTGTCTCTGTGAGGATGTTCCCACCCCCACTCCTCCAGACTAATAGTGGGATACTTCAGCACCCTACTCTTACCAATGTCATTGAAACAGACACTAAACAGAGGCACAGCAAAACTAATAGAGGTTATGGACAAGCTGCTTTTCAATAATTGAAACATTATACACTGACAAAGATAACTCTCAAAATCCTCATTATTTTAATTTAGACAACGCATTCTCTTAGTTTGCTCTGTATTGCTGTGAAAAACACTAGCTAGAAGCAACATGAGGAATTAAGTGTTTATTTGATTTACAGGCTATAGTTCATCACTGGAAAATGTCATCTCATGAATTTAAGGCGCAAACTGGAGGCAGGAACTGAAGCAGAGATAGTGGAATAGGTCTGTTTGTTGTTCCTTGTTTTGTTTGTTGCTGTTGTCATTTGTATGTTTTCTCATGACTTAATCGGGAGTTGGCACTGTTTACAGCTGGCTGGGTTGTCCCACATGAATCATTAATCAGGAACATTACCCACAGACTTGCAGATAGACATTTTCTCAATTGAGGTCAAACTCACCAGATGTCTCTAGCTTGTGTCACATTAAATTAACCAGCACTTGTGCCACATGAAAAAATATACAGCATGAGTCCTAATAACAAGTTCTATACAATTAAATATTTTAAAATGACTTGAAATAACATCATACAAATTAATATTTATACCAAGGAATAACAGATTATAAATAATAATGTGATTTAGATTTGGGACATTGAGTATTGATTGAAGTGTAGCTTTCCATTAGCCATAGCATTTAAGTTCTCTTTGGATTTCTTTTGCTCTTCTTTGGTTGTCTTTCATTCAGACTCACATTTTATTTTGTAATCCTTTTTGCTCTTCATTTACCTGTAGTACCAGTGTTGTCCTATAATCTGAGTCCTAAATGCCAAAAGGTATTCATGCCATTAATATATAAAATATTAAAAAGACATCGTTGTACTTTTTGTGGGAACAATAGAATACGTTCACACTGAATTGTCTAATATGTGCATCACTTAAATCAATCACTACCCTCAAAGCAATGGAGAGCTTTGACTATTCCATTGTCATGCTTCTAATGCCAGAAAACCTTGAATATCTGTCCAACAAAGCATAGAA
The DNA here is from genome assembly GCF_947179515.1 of Apodemus sylvaticus. Lineage (NCBI taxonomy): Eukaryota > Metazoa > Chordata > Mammalia > Rodentia > Muridae > Apodemus > Apodemus sylvaticus. The sequence continues at coordinate 15,070,938 of NC_067479.1, forward strand.
TGAATACTGATGCTTTTATAAAGTCTATTTAAAACTGCGTATTAACATCTAATATTCAGTAGCCTAACAGTATGATATTGGTGTCATTTATCTGGACAATAATTATATCTTATGATTTGAGGCTTTCATTGGTGGGACTGGGAATATAAATCAGCCACTCTGGACTTGTACATGTTAGCTTAGAGCTTGTGGGAATGGCTTACCAAAGATTTCTCTACGTTCAAGCACAAGCCATGAGAGGAAACCTATGACCTCCAATGACAGGATGCCAGGAAACGGAACATGGAGGTGTCAGAGATTTAAGGTAGAACCAACACAACTAACCAAAAAATAAATCATCAATTAAATGATTTCCAATGATATTCTTCTATGCTCAATAATGTGTTACTAGCTCAATCATCATCCGAGAGCCTTCTCTCTACAGTCACTGGGAGCACATGCAGATACACATAGAGAAACGTTAGGTGGATCTTGGGCCACCCCAAATCAGAGGTAATGGAAGGACTATGGAGACAGATGGACTGAGGTCACCAGAAGAACATGGTCCACAGTATTAACTATGTAGGGCTCTTTGGGGTGCACAGAAATTGAAGAATTCGTTACTGAGAGTGCATAGGTCTGTGCTCAGTCCTTTGCATAGATGCTGTGAGTGTTTGCTTGGGGTTCTTCTGGGACTCCTAGCAGTGGGAGTGGGGTTTCTTCTGACTCTTGCCTGCTCATGGGACCCTTTTCTCTTTCTGGCTCTTCTCTTCCTGCCTTTATATGAGGGTTTGTGCCTAGTCTTATTGCTTCTGATTTTTCCATTTATGGCATCTTATTATTGCAGTTGATATTCTTGGAAAGCCTGCTGTTTTGATGAAATAAAACAGAGGAGCAGTGTATCTGGGGAGGACAGGAGGTAGAGTCTGGGAAGAGTAGAGGAGGAGAAAGTATGTATTGTATGAAAGAACTTGAAAAAGAAAAGAGAAAAAAAGATTTACTAGCAAACCAGGTCATGTAGCAGAAACTAGATACTGAAGTCATCTGCCAATTGTATTTGGAGGAAAGATTGTGGGATATAACTAGTGATAAACGACATAAGGGGAAATACTGGTTTAGCACCTTTATGATAAAAAGAGGGTTCTGAGCTCAGATGCACGTGCACAGCTGGGTTTCTGTCTTTAGCATGCTTATTTGCTCTTTTGCCATGTTGTGACAAAATAAATACTGCATTGCTCTTAAATTTTCAGTTGCTAGATCCCATAAGAATGACTACTTATGATATGTCTAGTCTCTGGCACTGCCCACAGGAAAAGAAACTGAATTATGATACAAGTTATGATTGACACTTGAACATTGTAAATGTTTTATTACCATAGCTCTTCTTTCACAGGTTGCCACACTTTCCACAACTGCACACAATGTATTCTTGAAATAAATATCCTTTCTTTAAAAGTATTGTTTCTCTAAGGAACTGCATCTTGAGAATATTAAAGGCATCTCAAAAATATATCAGGGATAAATAAAAAAGAAAAATAGTGGCACACATTTCATGTTTCCTCCTTCCTGAAAAAAAAATCATGTCTTTAAAAAAACATAAAATGGCCAAAACTGAACAAAAATGTCATTTTAACTTTTCTCTTCCCTCCCTCCATCTTTTTTAATTTTTGGGACACAATGAAACAGTGCTAAGAGGAAAACTCATAGCTTTGAGTGCCTCCAAAAAGAAATTGGAGAGAGAATACACAAGAAGCCTAACAGCACAACTGAAAGCCCTGGAACAAAAAGAAGCTAATTCACCCAGGAGGAGAAGAAGACAGGAAATCATCAAACTCAGGGCTGAAATCAACCAAGTAGAAACTATGAGAACCATACAAAAAATCAACAAAGCTAGGAGCTGGTTCTTTGAAAAAAACCAACAAGATAGATAAACCCTTAGCGAGACTAAGTAAAGAGCACAGAGACAGTATCCAAATTAACAAAATTAGAAATGAAAAGGGAAATATAACAACAGAAACTGAGGAAATTCAAAAAATTGTCAGATCTTACTACAAAATCCTGTACTCAACACAACTGGAGAGTCTAGGGGAAATGGACAATTTCTTAGAAAACAAATACCAAAATTAAATCAGGATCAAATAGATCATCTAAAAAGAACCATAATCCCTAAAGAAATAGAAGGGGTCATAGAAAGTCTTCCAACCAAAAAAAAAAAAAAAAAAAGCACAGGACCAGATTGTTTTAGTGCAGAGTTCTATCAGACCTTCAAAGAAGACCTAATACCAATACTCTTCAAACTCTTCCACAAAATAGAAACAGAAGGAACACTACCCAACTCATTCTACAAAGTCACAAGTACACTGATACCCAAAACCACACAAAGATCCAACAAAGAAAGAGAATTTCAGGCCAATAACCCTTATGAATATCAATGCAAAAATACTCAATAAAATTCTTGCCCACCGAATCCAAGAAAACAACAAAATGATCATCCTCCATGATCAAGTAGGCTTCATCTGAGGGATGCAGTGATGGTTCAATATAAACAAATCCATCAATGCTATCCACTACATAAACAAACACAAAGAAAAAAACACAAGATCATTTCATAAGATGCTGAAAAAGAATTTGACAAAATTCAGCATCCTTTCATGCTAAAAGTCTTGGAAAGAACAGGAATTCAAGGCCCATACCTAAACATAGATAAAGCAATATACAGCAAACTAGTAGCCAATATCAAACTAAATGGAGAGAAACTTGAAGCAATCCCACTAAAATCAGGGACTAGACAAGGCTGTCCCCTCTCCCCATATCTTTTCAATATAGTTCCTGAAGTCCTAGCTAGAGCAATTAGACAACATAAGGAGGTCAAAGAGATGTAAATGGGAAAGGAAGAAATCAAACTCTCACTATTTGCAGATGATATGATAGTATACTTAAGTGACCCCCAAAAAAACTATACTAGAGATCTCCTACAGATGATAAACAACTTCAGCGAAATGGCTGGTTACAAAATCAACTCAAGCAAATCAGTAGCCTTTCTATACTCAAAGGATAAGCAGACTGAGAAAGAAATTAGGGAAATGACACCCTTCAAAATAGCCACAAACAGCATAAAGTGTCTTGGAATGACTCTAACCAAACAAGTAAATTCCTATATGACAAGAACTACAGATTTTTGAAGAAGGAAATCAAAGAAGACCCCAGAAAATGGAAAAATCTTCCATGTTCATGGATTGGCAGGATTAATATAGTTAAAATGGCCATCTTGCCAAAAGCAATCTACATATGCAACGCAATCCTCATCAAAATCCCAACTCAGTTCTTCATAGAGTTAGAAAGAGCAATTCTCAAATTCATCTGGAATAACAAAAAACCCAGTATAGCTAAAATTATTCTTAACAGTAACAAAACTTCTGGGGGCATCAATATCCCATACCTCAAACATTACTACAGAGCAATAGTGATAAAAGCTGCATGGTATTGGTACAATGTCAGGCAAGTGGATCAGTGAAGTAGGACTAAAGACCCAGAAATGAACCCACACACCTATGGTCACTTGATCTTCGACAAAGGAGCTGAAAACATCCAGTGGGAAAAAAGATAGACTTTTCAATAAATGGTGCTGGTTCAACTGGAGGTCAGCATGCAGAAGAATGTGAATTGATCTATTCTTATCTCCTTGGACTAAGCTCAACTCCAAGTGGATCAAGGAGCTCCACGTAAAACCTGACACACTGAAACTAATAGAAAATAAATTGGGGAAGACCCTTGAGGACATGGGCACAGGGGAAATGTTCCTGAACAGAGCACCAATAGCTTATGCTCTAAGATCAAGAATTGACAAATGGGACCTCATAATATTACAAAGTTTCTCTAAGGCAAAGGACACTGTCAAAAGGACAAAATGTCAACCAACAGATTGGGAAAGAATCTTCACCAACCCTAAATCTGACAGAGGGATAATATCTAATATATACAAAGAACTCAAGAAGGTAGACCCCAGAGAAACAAATAACCCTATTAAAAAGTTGGGTACAGAGCTAAACAAAGAATTTTCACATGAAGAACATCAGATGGCTGAGAAGCACCTTAAGATGTTCAACATCATTAATCATTAGGGAAACGCAAATCAAAACAATCCTAAGATTTCACCTCACACCAGTCAGAATGGCTAAGGTTAAAAACTCAGGAGACAGCAGGTGTTGGCGAGGATGTGGAAAAAGAGAAACTCTCCTCCACTGCTGGTGGGGTTGTAAATTGGTACAACCACTCTGGAAATCAGTCTTCCAGTTCCTCAGAAATCTGGGCATGACACTTCCAGAGGACCCTGCTATACCACTCCTGGGCATATACCCAGAGGATTCCCCGGCTTACAATAAGGATACATGCTCCACTATGTTCACAGTAGCCTTATTTGTAATAGCTAGAAGCTGGAAAGAACCCAGGTGTCCCTCAATGGAGGAATGGATACCAAAAATGTGGTATATTTATACAATGGAGTACTATTCAGCCTTTAGAAACAACGAATTCATGAAATTCTTAGACAAATGGATGGAGCTGGAGAACATCATACTATGTGAGGCAACCCAGTCTCAAAAGATCAATCATGGTATGCACTCACTGATAAGGGGATATTAGCCTAGAAACTTGAAATACCCAAGACATAATCCACATATTAAATGAAGTCCAAGAAGAATGGAGGAGTGGCCCCTGGTTCTGGAAAGACTTTTTTTGAAAAAATTTATTGATATATTTATTTACATTTCAAATGATTTCCCCTTTTCTGGACCCCCACTCCCCGAAAGTGCCATCAGTCCCCTTCTCTCCCCCTGTTTTCCCACCCAACCCTTCCCACTTCACTGTTCTGATTTTGCCCTATACTGCTTCACTGAGTCTTTCCAGAACAAGGGGCCACTCCTCCGTTCTTCTTGTACCTCATTTGATGTGTGGATTATGCTTTGGGTATTCCAGTTTTCTAGGTTAATATCCACTTATTAGTGAGTGCATACCATGATTCATCTTTTGAGTCTGGGTTACCTCACTTAGTATGATGTTCTCCAGCTCCACCATTTGCCTAAGAAATTCATGAATTCATTGTTTCTAGTGGCTGAGTAGTACTCCATTGTGTAGATATACCACATTTTTTGCATCCACTCTTCTGTTGAGGGATAGCTGGGTTCTTTCCAACTTCTGGCAATTATAAATAGGGCTGCTATGAACATAGTGGAACATGTATGCTTATTACATGGTGGGGAATCCTCTGAGTATATGCCCAGGAGTGGTATAGCAGGATCTTCTGGAAGTGAGGTGCCCAGTTTTTGGAGGAACCGCCAGACTGATTTCCAGAGTGGTTGTACCAATTTGCAACCCCACCAGCAGTGGAGGATGTTCCTCTTTCTCCACATCCTCACCAACACCTGCTGTCTCCTGAATTTTTAATCTTAGCCATTCTGACTGGTGTAAGGTGAAATCTCAGGGTTGTTTTGATTTGCATTTCCCTAATGACTAAATGCTCTGGAAAGACTTAGTTCAGCAGTATAGGGTAATACCAGAACAGGGAAGTGGGAAGGGGTGGATGGGGGAATAAGGGAAGGGAAGAGGGCTTATGGGCTTTTGGGGAGTGGGGAGCCAGAAAAGGAGAAATCATTTGAAATGTAAATAAAAATATGTCAAATAAATAAAAAAGAGGGAATAAAAGAAATACATTGTTTTCCTTTATTACCTATATTAATCCAAATTGAAATAACTTCTTTCAGAGGTCTCTAATACAAACATTAGATAATTCATTCTATAAATATACACACATAGGTATATTGATCTCTGTTATGTTGTTATATGTATATTGATCTCTGTTGTGTTGTTATAATGAGAAACTGTCATGTATATTAAAAATAATATAAAAATTCATATAAATTGTAATTAACTGAAGTACTTACTGAATATTAGAGCTGCATAATTTCCTTTTCTGTTCTTTGCTAGATGAAGGTATCTCTTTATTTTGATAATTATTTTAATTTTCTACAGAATTGCCAAATTTAGGTTAAGAATTATTTAGGTAAATTTTCATTCATATTTTAATAATAGCAAATTTTCCCTGGCACTTAAAATGTTTTTCATGGTGACTGATAAAATGTACAATTAATCTAAAATATAATAGTACAAAAGTGAGCAGACTGGTAAGTCTACTAATATTCACACAAAAGGAAAACAATAGATAATATTATTATGGTTTATTAATGTATTTATCAATAATTTATGTTAAATAAAAATAATCCCACTAAAAAGCGTTTAGGTTATAATGCCAGACATATTAAAATGTATTACTTAGTGTTACAAAAAGGGTATAAGTGCAATTACAGGGAACATGTACAGATGCTACTCATCACTGTTGACTTTGGAAATAGCTGAGTAGTATTATGCCAAGTAATACAAATAGTCTGTAAATACTAAAAGAAGTAAGGGATAGAAACACAATTCTAGAAAAGAAAAAAAAAATCAACTGATAAACATTTCAAAAGTTGACTTTATCCTGATGAGACATGTATGTCATTCTTATGTCAGAGTAGTAAAATAATAAATCTATCCTTAAGATGCTACTAGGATAGTACTGTTATAGCAGTGATAACTTGTTATCAGCCAAAGATCAGGAGATAAACAATCAAGAAATATGTCCCCCTTTATATTAAACTTTTTCTTTAAAACATACCTAAGATTACACTTATATAATTGACAATTCTTGAAAACATATTAATGTATCAACTAATTTGCATGTTAGTAATTACATATAATTAAGTTTCAAAACTGCCATTTCTTCTATTCATATTTTTAATGTAAAATTACTATTTCATAACAATATTAATGTTACAATTAATTTAAATTCTAAAAATATGAAAATGTAAGCTATGCAAAAGATAGCATCTGGTAAAAATTCATGTAGAAGTCTCATTGTTCATTTAATTTATTTTTACATTTCATTATCACATTACTTTATAAAAGCTTTAACATGGATTTAAAGTGTTGAACATTAAATAGGGCTGGATTGTGACACATTACCAGATAAGAGAATATTTTTGTTACAGTTTTGAAGCAATTAAAGTGCTGAAAATTACTTAATGTGTTTTTGTTTTTTTGTGTAATTGCTTGTCCTAAATATTCTAGTATTTAATCTAGAGGCATATACCTAGAATATTTTTTCAAATATCTAACATAAATATTTCTAAAAATTAATGAATTTTAAAAATAACGAACTCTTAAAAAATATAAGTCTCAAATGCCATTATAGGTATGTGTGAAAATGCACAGTAATCTAACTCAAATTGTCAAAGACTTTTCCCTGACACTTATTCCTTTGAAGAACATTTGGCAAAGTTTATATATTACTTTTGTCTTATTTCTAATGTCAATTCCATACAAAACTAATAATATGTGTCAGAGAGATGACTTAAGAGCACTGACTGCTTTTCCAGAAGGTTTGAGTTCAATTCCCAGCAACCACATGGCGACTCACAACCATCTGTAATGGAATCTGATGCCCTCCTCTGGTGTTTTTGTAGAATCAGCAGTGTAGTCACAAAATAAATAACTAAATATTTTTTTAAAAAAATCTGATACTATTTTTCATGATGAAAATAAGAAAATACTACATAAGTTTCTCTACTACATATAATCAATCATGCACACATTTAAATATATAGAACTATAAAATATTTATAAACTAAATATACAGAAACTAAATAAAACCTAGATGATTCTAGGACCTAATGATCATATCATTCTAGGCAATTTTACACTTAGGTCAAATGAAAGTCAGTGTCCATAGTATGATACAGAAATTCTCCCTTATTTAATAATATATGCATCTTCCAACACTTGATAGACCATATATTATAGTGTTAAATGGACAAAATATTTCTCTTGTAAAATATAAATTACGCTAAAGAACTTTTTCAAATAATAAATTTACACTTGAATCAAAGAAATATTTTTTTAAATGGCAGTCATCTTGAAAAATAATGAAGGCAGATTTACATTTGAGCTTTAAAACAATTCAATATGCCCTTGGGACATATGTGTAAGATATCAGCTGTGGCTTTGTAAATGATAAACAGCAAGGGGAAACTCTGAAAGATAATGAAGAATCTCTACCCCAAGGCTTTTAGAAAATGATTGTGAGCATCTGCAGGCTGTTTAACTTCTGCCAAGTTTCTCAAGTTCTTTGTTTACCAAGGATGGTTTGTAAATGTAAACATCTGAAAACTGGCGCCAGAGTTTGTGACACACAGCAGCACTTTAACATTCTTTTGGTTTCACAATGAAACTGATTACCTCTGAGTTTGTAAACGCAACGCTATGGAATCATATTTTACTGGTTTGTTTCCTAATCTTGATGTCAATTTTAAAAACAGAAATTCTAAGCCACAAGTTTTCTGGTTTAAGGTTTTCAGAATTTGGAATGTTATTATGATGTTGAAAAAGGACTTTCCAATCTGCCTTTACTGTTCTGCTGTTACTTTTTCGCATTTGAAAATTTTAATTTGACGACAATATGGTAGAGATGTCAGTTATATCATTGGTTTGGGACACTACCATTCATTTCTTCTATTCAGTCAAGACACAATAAGTATTTCCTCTTCCAACTGTATTTATTAAAGTCTGTTTTGGTAAGTGGGTTAGATACAGGATAACCAATGAAAGTCAGACGTATAGTCTCTGGGATTAGGTGAGATAGCCCATGAAGAACATTTAGACAGTGTGTCTTGTCTTTGGTAACAAGTTCTTCAAGTAGTAGCGACATCATTAAGAATGACGTCACTCTTCAGAGGTTATGGGATTTTGATTTCTGGAACCTGACCTAAAGTAATCTAGTCTTTGTTGCATAAACAAAGCAAACATCCTCTTTCAGTATCACATTTTTTTAAATATTTTGTTTACCTGCAAAGTTCAGCTCTTCATTTTCCTTTCAGTCAAGTTGTTGATCTATTCCATTATCTAGTCAGATCTCACACAAACAGTAAACCTATATAAATGTCAGTCTTGGAAATCCATTCTAAAATCAGAGCTCGGGTGTTCTTTAATATGTTGCATTAATTTCTTTCTTTGAAAGGTATGTTCTGTTTCTTTTAGTTGACTTATATGTCACAACATATAAAGTAAAATAAAATAACCTGGATATAATGCATCTGGACTCTTTATATCTTTTCTTCAGAAGAAAATGGAAAAAAATCAGGATTGTATTCTTCCCTAATCTAGATTAGTGCTGCTGTGAATCATTACTTATTTCTAGCATATGGAAAAGGCAGCATTTCTTCAGCCTAAATTCATAAAATTTATTGGAATATAGCTTTACCTGTTACACATATATTCTACAAAACATGTTTCAAATATACTGCTACCTATAAAAGATCTGTAGTGGTTTCTATATGGCTCACATAGTTAGAATATTTGTCTTCTATCACCAGTCCCTGCATTAGATGACTATATCCATGGCATCTTTTCAAATTAATATTATTTAACAGAAAATCAAATTAAATTATAATATCAAGTGATATTTGGTTCGTTAAGTGATTTCTTTTTTGAAAATTTTAAGCAATAAGAAGCAAACGCATTAGCTTATGATTATTCTTCTGACAGCAACAATGTGAACAATACACTAGATAAAAGGAAGTTAGTGTTTTCTTGTCTCATTTTGTAAAAGTCTGCTGTGCCAGTACAGGATCTCTATATCAGTCATTTCCCATGCAAACGAATGATCAGAATACATCAATTTCATTTGCCAAATTTCCCTTGTTTCCTTAGTATAAGTCTTGATTATTAATCGTCTTAATGGACAAGGTTAAGCCATAAAGCATATAAACTTTAAAGTTGACACTTAATTGTGAACTCTATTACAAAGTAAGCCAAAGTTTGTTTCAGAAATTTTGTTTTTAAAAGTGTCCTATCTTAAAGGACTCCGAAACACTAGTTCATTGTCATTTCATTGTAAAAACAGGCCCTGCAGTTTTATGTAAATAGAAAATTGGCAAGCTGCTAATGGAAATTTAGTGTGAAATGCACAGGAAGAAATTAAAGTGCCAGATTAATTATCTGAAAATGGTCGAATGGCATAAGATGGGAACTCTGTTCTCTTACTTAGACCATTAGTTCTTGTTTTAGCAAAGTTGTCATTTTCACCGAAAACAGATGTTACACACTTCAACAAGCTGCCTACACCTCATTTGCAGTGTAATTTCTCTAGTTGTAATATTCTAAAAGTGCCTTTCCGATATTTCAGATATTTTCAATCTAATTAGCCAACAATATTGTATGTATGGCAGTAATATCCATGTCCCATCACTTATTTGCCTGATAAATGCAAGATTCCATGAGGCATCAGCTTTCAGCAGTGCATGAAATTTCTTTATATATATATATATTTATTTATTTTCTGTATTCTTTGTTTACAATCCAAAAGCTGTCCCCTTTCCCGGTTCCCCCCTCCCCATAAGTCCCATAAGTCCTCTTCTCTCCATCCATTCTCCTATCTTTCCCCCTCCCTTTTCTCTGTCCTGGTACTCCCCTACAATGCTGGATCAAGCCTTTCCAGGATTAGGGTCCTCTTCTTCCTTCTTCATGGGAATCATTTGATATGCTAATTGTATCTTCAGTATTCAGAGCTTCAGGGCTAATTAATATCCACGTATCAATGATTGCATTCCATGTGTATTCTTTTGTGATTGAGTTACCTAGCTTAGGATGATATTTTCCAGTTCCAACCATTTGTCTAGAAAACTCGTGAATTCATTGTTTTTAATTTCTGAATAGTACTCAATTGTGTATATATACCACATTTTCTGTATCCATTCCTCCATTCAGGGATATCTGGGTTCTTTCCAGCTTCTGGCTATTATAAATAAGGCTGCTATGAACATAGTGGAGCATGTGTCCTTATTGCATGCTGGGGAATTCTCTGGAGAGGTATAGCAGGGTCCTCTGGAAGTGTCATGTCCAGTTTTCATAGGAACCGCCAGACTGATTTCCAGAGTGGTTGTACCATCTTGCAATCCCACCAGCAGTGGAGGAGTGTTCCTCTTTCTCCACATCCTCGCCAACACCTGCTGTCTCCTGAGATTTTAACCTTAGCCATTCTGACTGGTGTGAGGTGAAATCTCAGGGTTGTTTTGATTTGCATTTCCCTAATGACTAATGATGTTGAGCATTTCTTAAGGTGCTTCTTGGCCATCCAAATTTCTTCAGGTGAAAATTCTTTGTTTAGATCTATACCCCATTTAATGAAACAATGTTCAGCTTGATTGACAGTAAATAATGGCTATCTTTAGAAATAATTCCAAAGCTTAAAAATTCAAACACATCCTCACACTGATCATCCAATTTCAAAACCGAATAAGTTCAAAGTGAATTTAAGTTACTGCTTGAGATTACACAGTTAGAATTTATCTAACTTTTCCCTTTAGAGTGCTTGTGACTTCAATCCTCTAATTCTGGAAGATGGAGGATCTTATAGAGTTCTCATGGTTGTTTCAAAATGTGAAATTGTAGAATAGTGTTTTAATTCATGACTGAATTTGTGTTGCATTTAAGAAACCTCAAATCAAGCTCCTTAGATCAAGCACAGGGAATCTTTATTGCTGCCTTAATGCTTATATTTGTTATCTCTTGTAACTGTTTGCCCATCATATAAGCTGATCTAAACAGTTTAATTGAGGATGATGGAAACATGTAATCACTCCTACTCAGAAACCTCCAACCAGAGGATGACAATTTCAAGCCCTGCTTAGCTACAAAATGACTTTAAGGCTAATCTCAGCCTTTTACTAAAAGATTAACTGAAAATAATAACAGGAAAAGGGAGTTGGAAATATGATGTTAGTGCTAGTGCTTCACATCATTGGCAGGGCCATTGTGTAAATGAAATAGCATAAAGAAATGTATTTTAGCAGAGATGTGATCATGGTTGGATTTTAATAATTTGTTTTAAATTTGAAAAAAAAAATGTTGCCTAATAGGAGCTAGCACCAGGTTAATACATCCAAGCTAGGCACTGCAGTGAGTTAAATTGGTCTCTTTATCTCTTACTACATAATACTTTCATAAATGGGACTCATGAACATTTAGATTTATTCTTTATAGTATATCATACAAGGAATTTCCAGTAGGGTTGATATTTTAAGCAATAAGCAAGGCATTGAAGATATTTTGTACCTTCCTTTTTACTATCTTAGACATTGTAAATAAGCAAACCTAAAATAATTCCCAGCTCGCATTTGGACAATATCCTTGATGTAAGCTTACCAGTTTCCTAAACTCCCACTGTTTGCATCAGGGTGCATTTTACAGAGTAACTATGAATAACAATCAAAGTGAGAGCTTATGTTCAAGTACATAATGATGGGAAATGTTCACATGGTTAAAAATATGCTACATATAACTCATAACATTATCTAAAATTAATCTGCCTGCTAAAATAAGGCTAAAAGTTCATGACATGTACTTTTAAAGATAAAAATTGTAAAAAAAAAACTGCATAGTAATTAACATTAAAATGTATCAAAATGATACTAAAATGTATCAAAGGAAAATGTACACTTTTTTGATGAATAAACAAATAAAAATTAAGATCTTAAATATTTCATATGGGTTAATTAGTAGAATATAGTAATTCTGATACAATTACTTTCTATAGAGCCTGGTCTAACTTGGACTTGCTGTACAGAGCAGGTTAGCCTCAGTTTTGAGTCCATCATCTTAAAACTGCTGAGTGACAGGATCATAACATGGAATGCTATCCCTGGCTTTTATCATACTCTTCAACCATTCTGTTCTCATCTTAGACTTCAGCTCTCCAAAGTCATGATAGGGTTCCAAGTCGCTCATGTTTACAGGGCTAAGGCACACATAATAGTATTTGCAATCTTCTAATGGAATGTAAACAAACTTTACTCCTCTGTCATACACACAGACACACATACACACATGCAGAGACACACACTCACACAGACACTCTCACACACACTCTCACACACAGACACTCACACACAGAGACACATACACACAAATCAGTTAACTTATTGTACACTAGTGCCTTAAAACTATGGAGATAATCCTTTATCTGCCTTTGGAGGGCATAGAATAAAGGATTACAGTACCATGCCAGGCAGTATTTATAACTTCCATTGATAATGTGTAAGTAGCTTTAGAAATAACAAATATAGAATATTTTCTTTGTATACCATTGCATTGAAAGTAGTTTTAGACATGCCAGATATTAGAGATGAAATGCTAAAGAATGGTAAGTGATCATTTTCATAATAAATCACAATATGAGTTAAGTTCCTATATATTCACACACTTTCCTGTTAGTGGTTATATTTTCTCATATTCAAATATAAAATTGATACTTACTTAGGTCTTTATCATTTTGTACATTTTAATGGTGATAAAACTAAGAGACACAGAAAATTAGCAGTTTGGCAAATCCATAAAAACACAGAAATTGAAATTAGCATTTCAACCAAGCAAGCAATTCCACTCTGAATGTTGAAAATTATCACCATATATACAAATTAAAAATACATTTCTCAGCGTTAATATTAACTTTTCAATTTGACTGACGTGACATTCAGCATTGCATTCACATCATTCAGGAATTTTAATGTATATATTTTCTGAATATCATTCAAAAATCTCATTTGAAAACAAATTCTAGAAATTATTCCAATTTACTCCTAAGCATTTTTAATCCAGCATGCTGTGATGGTACCGTTAAGTACATTAAGATACTTTTAAGAGTAATAAGATGGCCAGTGGTGGCACACGCCTTAATCCCAGCACTTGGGAGGCAGAGGCAGGCAGATATCTACAGAATTAGTTCCAAGATAGCCAGGGCTATACAGAAAAACCCCGTCTAGAGAACAAACAAACAAAAAAGAGTAATAATAGGACTATAGGCACTGAATTTTATTCATAACCTCATAACATCATGATCCAGCGTTGAATGTGTTCCACAAATCAAGTTTCTTGGAATTGGTCGTCTCTCATTAAATGCTTTAAAATTACACACAAAAATTCTGAATCAAAAGACAACTTGTTTTACACTCATTTGCTGTGTTATCCTTATGAGAAAATATAACCTACTCATCGTTCATGTCATTTCAATGAAGTAGCATGTCTCATAATATATATCAGTCTCCTCTCAGACATAACAGTTTATCACTTTAAAAATACAGTGTACATAGCATCATTTTCATCCATAAATATTATCATCATTTTGAAATGCTTTCTGTTGTTGTTTAGTCAAATAAATGGCCTCACTGTAGCAGGATATAAATGTGCTGGTGTCTCAGCTATACAGTCATGCACTCTTCTTATGAGTTAAAGCAAAACTTTTGATTTTATAAACATTCATTAGACTAAAAATAGTAACTAAAATATGATCTCCAAATCCATCATAAATAGTAGTACATGAACATAACTCAAGTTTTAGTAAATTTTAAAGGAAAACACTATATGCTAGACTCTTGTTTTACAGACTACAAAATTAATTCAACCAATATTTTTATAAATAAAATATTTGTGCCATTTGTTACTTTAAGAATTCGGGCGGTGGTGTTGCATGCCTGTAATCCCAGCACTCTGGGAGGCAGGTGGATTTCTGAGTTCAAGGCCAGCCTGGTCTACAGAGTGAGTTCCAGGACAGTCAGGGCTATACAGAGAAACCCTGTCTCAAAAAAAAAAATCAAAAAAAAAAAGGATTGGGTGAATAAATGCTACCTTTTTAATATAAAAGAGAGTAAGTAGTGTTAATAATTATATTATTCCATAAAGTGAAAGCTTTCTTAAGAAAATAGATAATAGATCATAGAAAATGAGATTTTTCTAGATGCGATGGAGTGCTTTTAATTGAATAGAGATTTTAACAATTAGATTTGATCATTTGATTTTGATTGACATATGTTTTATACATATTCAGAAACACAACACCAAATCCAATTTGTATGTTAAATTAACAACTAGTAAAATAAAAAAGAAATAATGTGAACAAAATTTGAGCAGAAACCAGGTATAGAATGGTGTGTCTTAATAAACAACCAAGCAAGAAACAGAATTTGCAGGAAAATGGCCTAACATGATGACCAGATTCATGAATGCATCATTTGCCCTACGATATGAAACATTGGCATTTTGAGCCGAACACCCTCTTACTGTAAAATTCAACCTAATAATAGCTTGACTGAAGGATGTGTGTTATAATTCAGTTCTTCTTATTTTCTAATTACTTTCACAAAATACACAAAACTATATAAGTGACAATGAGCAAGTGAGAAGTTTTGATATTTAAACATAATAACTTCCTCAAAAGTAACCTTATATTATAGATTGTGTTTCCATATTAATGATATCATATTTCTAATTTGCTTCCAAGTGAGATACCACGTTGACTGACACTTTTAAGTGGGTTGCATCATCTTTCAAGTTTCTCAAATCTTTATAACTTTTAGGAGAACACACACACACACACACACACACACACACTATTGCTTCTTTAATAGGTTTAGTGTTCCTCATATCTACATGTATTTAAAATTGACCACTTGGAGATGAATAACCTATTAGTGTTTCATTCCTGGAGAATGCTACTTCTTACTCTCTTGTCATGTTGTCTGTTATTTTCATCTATGGGTGACCTTGGTTAAAAAACAAACAAACAGACAAAATAACCTAGAGCTACACTTATTAGTAGAACAAAAATAAACATTTATAATGCAGATAAAATTTAACTAGATTCACCAAGCAAGAATTATCCTCTAGGGTCTATGAAGTCATCACTCAGGTGTAGTTGACTGGGTATATAGTGCAAGGCCTTAGCTCTCCTCCAGAGAGCAGGCTGTAAGTCTAGTTAGAGAGCTGCTGGTTATCCACAGGATCTAAATGCCAGTATTGTACCATTTGGATATCTTGCTGTGATCATTAATTTTATGATTTGTTAGCCTTATAGTGTGGTGGGACTACTTACTGCTTTTCTCCCTGAGGAACTTTCATAGATCTTTAGATTCTGCAAGAGTTTATCCTCAGAGAGAAATCTTCCTGGTCAGTTCCTTGTTCCAAATCCTATATGTAATATTCAGTGTCTTTGGCAATAGAAACTTAGCTGCAACATTTAGGAGACAGTCAAGGAAAAAAAAATAGCATATATTGTTTGATGTGTTTCATTGACTTTCTGACAATCATAGAGAGGGAGTCACTGGTCTTTTGTTTGTTTGCAGTTTATGGCTCTATGTGGAAACATTATGCACAAATACACATATAGTACATGTATATTAGAATAAATAAATCTAAAACTATGCGTTTCTTTATAGCTTTTCAACTTCCTTAATGCTATTTATTACTTATTTATTACAATGCTTCTTGGTGTGTGTGTGTGTGTGTGTGTGTGTGTGTGTGTTTGTGTGTGTGTGTGTGTTTGTGTGTGTGTGTGTTTGTATGTATGTAATATATATATATGTATACATACATATATATATATATATATTACTAAGAACTCAATTTCTCAAAGAAGCATGGAATTATGATTAGAAAGCTAGTAGAGATAAAAAGCTTAGGAATGATTTATTTTCAAACACTTTGATTCTACTTCATTCTACTTCATTCCCTAACAATCCTCAATTTAATTATCTCTACTAAAGGCTTGCTGAACATTTGTGGACTTGAGAATGAGAAGCCAGTCTGTTCTTACCCTCACTATTCCACTCACTGCAGGTGTTCATTGTGAAAGAGAACACTACGTTGTTCAAACACTACATTTATTTTGCTTATATGTGTTGACTGACAAAGAAGAGAGCAACCTTATATTGTTTGCCCATTGAACAATGTCTATACTATTAGAACTCTGAAAATAATCAGGTTGCTGAATTGTACTAACACCATAACTAGAAGCCCATATGAAAAATACATTTCCACTTATCATTTAGAATTTCCTACAAAATTAATAACTGCTTATCTTCTAAAAGCAAAAGATACCTTGATGACAAAACACCCTGTGTAACAATTTTAGAACTCCATTCTTCACAAGATAGTTGCTCAATACTCAATTATTTGCAATCAGGACAAATAAAATTACAATATGACAGGAGAATGAAGAAATTAGGTGATAATATGTCCAGACACTTCTTGTAATTCTTCTTCTGTCTGTGAAACAGAATAATGATCTTGAGTATTTTGTGAATCTTAGAGGACATTAAGAAAAGTGGTATTGTTATTGTGGATTCAATGTTGTAGCTCTTTAGAGTAGTTTCTGTTGGCCAGATCATTGTTAAATTGTGAATGACTTCAGACTGTTTGGGGGATAGTGCTTAGTCACCCACAAAAGTGTGTCATCAGTTTATAGAGAAAGAAATTGCTATCTTTAGTCTGTCACATGTCATATAAGGTATTGACCTTAATACTTATGCTGACACATGAAAATCAATATATGATACCAAGAACTCTAAAACAATGCAGTATTTGCAAATTTTCTTACTTAGTTGTCATTAAGATGATATAATTTGAAGCAAATGTTGGATAAGCTCTTAAATTCTTTAATTCTTTAATGTTTGAAAAGGATTGCTTATTTGATGGGATAAAATCAGATGTTTATTCTCATAAAGTATTTTTAGGGAGTTCAATTTTATCAACATAGATGTTAGGAAATAAATCAGTATTGTTTATTTCTGAGGAGACAAAACCATTCACTCGAATACTAAAATGTAGACCATTAATCATAATCAAAAAATTTTATGTGTTTACACAGAGCCAATGGGTTTTGGAGCCATATACACTATTCTGGATGCATGTATTTTGAGTGGTTCTTACTGTCCAGATCAAGATAGCTCTTTCAGTAACTTTCTTCTCAATAATAAAACTGTACACAAGATTTGTCATGTCTGGGAGAGCATGGGACATTAAAAATGTTAGTAGCTGAATTTCCAAATGAAATACTTCCTTTATGTCTAGTCTTCAATGTCTATCTCAATTTTCAAGAAACATATTTATTTTCATAGCTATAAATAAGCATGGGCACACATGACTCCCACAGGGATATCTACAGATAGTGTAAAATAATGCCTTATATCATAACAATTTTATTTCTTCTTGGGATTGGGCCTATAAAGTAGCCACCAAATATTGTAATGATGAGCCATTATTGCCATGGTAAGGTGATACTGTAGGAGTCCTGAGAAATTATCTTAATAATGCTGTTCTAAGTCACTAGAGCTACGGGGTATTTATAGATATGTCTTCAACTATTATTATTATTTTAGAAAAATAGCTCCTTTTTATAAATAAATAAAATATAGAAAATATTTTATTTCTGTTTCCTTCATTTTTGAGATTATGTAAATGTTAATATAGGCACTTAGTTTCATTTTACAGAAATAAAGACAATGAAAACTGTCAATATTTCACAGGTATAATTTGTCTCGTATCAAGAATCATTATAGTCTTAATTTGAGTGGTACTGGAATGACTTCATGATGCAGGAATAATTAGGGCTTCATGTCAGCAATTATATGAATAATTTCCTGTGTATAAGAGGTGAATAACAAATTCAAAGAAAAGTTCCCATGACACATGAAAATATATAATCTATCACTGGAAATTATTTACAATGTAAACCCAGTGTAGACCAGAGTTTCTAAATCTGTGGATCATAACCCTGCAAAATTACAGTTATGAATAATATTATGCTATTTCAAAAGTAAGTTATGGTTAGAGGTCATCACAATATGAGGAACTGTATTAAAGGGTTACAGCATTAGGATGTTTGAGAACTATTTGTAGACCATCCCATCAAGTAAAATGACATAATTTCATTGGATAGGGATAGGGGACACACATTGAGTTGTTGTTGTGAGATAGCTCTCTGTTAAAATGAGATTGATACTATGTGGTCCTGTCTAATTACCAAGTCCAAATGTCCAGGACTGGACTAAATTTGCCTGAAGGCACTAAATCTTCTCATTACAGACAGTGGACAGGAGCTCACTTCCTAAATATAAGGGGAAAAGGATGTTTTAACAGAAGTTTAGTTTTGGAGAAATTATCACACATTTCTTGAATGCTTTGCAAATTTCAATCCTGCTGAGTTAAGGAAGTGTTTATTGAAATGGAGAAGATTCAGCCATGAGGAGTTCCAACAGGCAACCAGCAACATGCCTCAGGGATTAGTCAGATTCCATGAGATCCCACCCATAATCTTTAGAGCATGGCTAAAGTAGCCAAAATGAGTCACTTTACATTTCTACTTCCAAAGGATTTCCTCAAATCTGGCTGTTCCTAAAGATCTGATGTTTTATTTGTGTTAACATTAACCGTAGCAATAAAGAAACCTGGCTTTATGAGTTTGGGAAAGGAAAAAGTATTATTTAAAGTTGTGTCACAGTTTATGCACATATGTTTACAAGACCGATTACTAATGGTGAATTAAAGATTCAGAACGTTACTGTATGTCCAACTCTGGGATAATAATTTACACAGGAAAATATGAAGTTATCCATTTTGTCCAAATTATAACATGTCCTAAGCCATTGTGAACTTGTTCTATCAACACAGCTCAAGTGTCCTGGAATTGTTTTCATTATATGTTCCATATATCTATCACCAATTCTGAATGTCAATGAAATAGCATAGTACTTCTCTGCTAAGGATGGGATATTATTGGTCTGTCTGAAGTTGAATGTACATTAAATTGGTCTACTCACAGTTCAACAATGTCTTTGTAAAGTCTAAAATCCAAAGGGTTGCATACCTTAGCTGAGGAAAGCTGACTCATTTCAAGGAAACACCAAAAAAGGAACAAAACTAAGAAAAAAATCATAACGTGCATTTTGACATATACTGGAGGTTATTTTAAGTGGTGTTGAATTAAAATGGAACAATTTTCATAATTTTATGACTTACTCCTAGTGGAGAGAACAAACCTGTACTTTTAGCTTTAGATGAAACTTATAAATGTAGTCAACAACTTGAAACTTGTTTGCACAAGGGGCCAGAAAGCTGTACTTGCCCAGAATCTCAGATGCTCGTCCTGTTGGCACAGGTTACAATTTTATTTATGGTAGGCTGTTGCTGAGCCAGAAGGATAATTGTTCTTTTTTGATTATATCTTGAATGTTATACAATAAATGTTTTTGTTTTGATTTTTCATTTTTGAAACAGTTTCACAATGAATGGGCTGTTGTTGTTTTAGGGATGAGTGATGACTTCCTGTCACATGGATCACAAGCTGTTTCACACTCATGGGTTCACTGTGCTTCCAGAGTTTAAGACCTTTCTCTTTTTCTTTTTTACTTTACCAATGCTATCTGTATTATTTATTATTATTATTATTACTATTATTATTATTTTATTTATGAAATTTACATCTCTCTTATTTGCTCCTCCAAGTCAGCCTCTCCCACAATTCTTCCCCCATCCTCATTCCTCTTCTCCTCTGAGTATGTCTTCTTCCCCATCCCCGTGATATTCCCTTACCCCAGTATGTTAAGTTTCATTGAGACTAGGTACACCCTCTCCCACTGAGGCCAGGCAACATAGCCTATGTGCAGACAAAAGCTTTCGGGCTAGTCCCCATTCCAGTTGTAAGTGACCCACATGAAGACCAAGCTGCACATGAGCTACATAATGTGTGGAAAGGCCTAGGTTCAGGCCATGTGTGCTTTTCGGTTGATAGTGCAGTCTCTGAGATCCCCAGGAATCCAGGTTAGTTGTCACTGTTGGTCTTCCTGTGGAGTTACTATCTTCCTACAGGATGCAATCCTTCCTCCTATTCTTTCATAAGACTGTTTGACTGTTTGACTGTGTGTCTCTGCATCTGAGCAAGTCAGCTGCCTGGTGGAGCCTCTCAGAAGACAGCAATGCTAGACTCCTGACTTCAATCATAACAGAATATCATTAATGGGTGTCAGGGATTAGTGCTTGCCCATGGGGAGGATCTCAATTTGGGCTAGATGTCGAATGGCCCTTCCCTCAGTCTCTGTCCCATCTCTCATGTCTGCAGTAGCCATGGATATGAATGGAAATCTTCAGCTGACAGGGTGGAGAGGTAGGGGACATCTTCAAGAGGAGACAGAGACTTTGGATAAGGGAGGCACCCAAGAATCGATAGGGCTGTCCTTAGCTTTGACTCACAGCATTGGGGATATGGAACCTGAAGAGGCCACCTTCTGAAGCCAGGCAGGAACCCCAGGGCAGTTGGTTTTGGGACACCAACCCAGTCCGAAAACTTTTGAACCAAAATTTATAAGATATTTTGTGAAACTGTTTAACATTTTTTATTTACCTAGGAAGAATTAGTTCACTACTAAGCCTTGAACCTTTATTTTCCCAAAATTGAAAAATAAGAACTGTAGAAAATAAATGAGAGGTGTGGCCCTTATAAAACCTCTCCTTATAGTTAAACCTTTGGGTCCACTTTAACACCAGAGGTTTTCCATGCCCATTTTGCTAAAAGTATTCCTATAGAAAGATTAAAGTATTAATTTTTCCAGTTATTGAAGAAATTTAGTAATAAAAGTGTTTTTTTTTTCAATTTTACAATGTGGTACGCCATCCAGAAGCTAGAGCTACCCAGTATTCTAACAAACATTCATACATTTTTAGGATCATTTTTCCCAATATATTATTATTGACTTTGGGATTTTTCACATCATGCAACTTAGGAAACTGATATCACAATGACTTTGCAGTTTTCCATGTCCATTCCCCATCATTGTGAACTCCCCCCACCAAAATAAGTACACTTAAAATTTAAAAATAAAATAAAAGAACATAAAATAGGAAGAAAATGAAAAACAACTTCAATTTGTGTTAGCTGTATATTCGCTGGAGTGAGGTCAAACTCTCAGTTGTTCTATCCCTCAAATAGATCAAAATCTTTCTCCTCTCCAGCCCTACAAGAGAACATCAATTATGGAGAACTAACATCAGCATCCCAATCTTTTAAAAGAAAATTTTAAGAGTGTTCTTCAAGGCCTTCCTGTTTAGTGCATTTCTCATTGAGGGGGCATCATAGTAGGCCTTGGGGTAGAGTTTGTCAAAGTATTCTTTCTTGTCCGTCTGTCTATGTGTCTGGAGTAATCAAGATCACTGCAAACATAGCTTCCTTACTCTTTACCATCAGCAAGAGGAGCATGGTCATAGGCTTCCTCATGGTTTCTGGTGATAATGCAAACCACAAACATAACCCCCAGCTGTCCAATGATCACCAACCCATATAATTCCCTAAAAGGCAGCATGGATTCTGGATATCAATTCAGGTGTCAGAGAGAATACATCAATATGGATCTCTGCAGCAGCAACAGTCTGCAGCGGAGGCCATGGTTATCAACATGACCTTCGGGGTACCACAGGCCACCAACATCAACACATACCCCTGTGGCATGGACATTGGTGTCAGGTGAGAGCATGAATTGCACATCACCATGGACTCAGGTCACTCAGATTAGTATGCACTCCCCCTTCTGCATAGCAACAGCCCAGAGACATTAGCATGGCTTCAGGCAGCAGCCTAGACCACAGACAACAGTACATTTATTTCATAGATAATTGAGCTATATTGACATGTACCAGTTTGAAAACATCAATACAATTTTTCAACAATAACTTAAAGAAAGATTGTTTCAGATGTTACATGGCAAACTCCTATCTCAAGAATTCACCAGTACCATTGGGCCATACTGTGTTTATAGTGCTAAGGAAACGAATAAAATTGCTGTATTCTGGGACACTTTTCTGAAGACTTACATTGAACTTTTGTCTATTTTGCATGTCAGAAATGATAGGTTGGGGATCAGGAGATGGTTCAATGTATAAAAGAGCAAGCTCTACAAGATGCACAGTGCAACACTTAACTTTTACAGCTGGCTCTGGAATCTGAACTCGGGTCTTCCAACTACAGGTCAGGTATTTTACTGATTGAGACAAATTCTCCAGCTCTGAAATTCTTTTATTCTTCTTTCCTTTTTCCTTCCTTCCTTCCTTCCTTCCTTCCTTCCTTCCTTTCTTCCTTCCTTCCTTCTTCCTTCCTTTGTTTCTTTATTTCTTTCTTTCTTTGTTTCTTTCTTTCTCTCTTTCTTTCCTATTTTCTTTCTTTTTTTCTTTGAAGAGGATCTCATGTATTCCAAAATAAATTAAACTTTAGCTATGCAGTCCAAAATTACTTAAACTTCTGATCCCTCACCTTACCCTGCCATATCTTTCCTCCTTTGGTATTTAAAGCAGAATCACAGTTGTTATCCAAGGCTTACCACCTCAAAAGTCCTCATAGGTTACCAGCAAGAATACTTCTGGAACATAGTAGAGCATAAAGCTCAGGTTATTCTTAACTTTCTGGCCAAAATTCAAATTTATCAAAAAACTTGGGAGAATTTTATAATATTAATTCTTGGAAGAAATATAATAAAACTAATATTCATCTAATTTACTCTATCAGATTCTTCATTGCATGCCTACTCTAACCTCACATTTCCTTATATCTATTCCTCTTTGGGTACATTATTTTAAGAATTAAATGTAATAATACAAATTAACTGATAAATACAAGATAGTTTTTTCATAATGTGGCAAATATGACCACTTGTAGTGTTTTCAACTGGTAAAGTAAGCATTTTATGCTTACTTGCTAGATAATGCTTGCAGAGGCATGCAAGACAGAATTGAGCTCAAGAATTAAAATAATATTAGAATCATGGAAATAATTTGTTTATCTCTTCATATGCTTTATATAAATTCTGAGTCATTTGTATATACAATTTTAAAGCTCAT
Source organism: Apodemus sylvaticus (assembly GCF_947179515.1). Classification (NCBI taxonomy): domain Eukaryota; kingdom Metazoa; phylum Chordata; class Mammalia; order Rodentia; family Muridae; genus Apodemus; species Apodemus sylvaticus. The sequence goes on from NC_067479.1 coordinate 15,094,716, forward strand.
CAGATAATAAAAGAAAAAAGGCAAAGTAGCTATGTCACTAATTCAAATCTAAAATAATAAAACTAATCTATATGAATACTTGTGAATGCTTATGGAGGTTCGAGTTTCACAACAGGAGACAGAAGCTCTACTAAATTCCTTGAAATGAGGATGACTTAAAATACATCGATCAGTGACTTTAAGACACATTTGAACAAGGTATATTAACATCTCAACAATTAATCGTAAGAGAAATTTGATGCAGATAGAAACTGCTATCATACAGCAAAGGAAGTCATGAATGAGTTAATGATTGAAATACTTTAGTAGTAACTTCCCAGTTGTCAGTTTTAGGTGTTCATTCCAGCCCTTTGTAATGTAATGTTCTATGCACAAAGAAGCTTTGCTCTAATTCTTTGTCTTAGCTGAAGAGCAAGCTTCTGCCTGCTTTGATTTTCTGTTGAGCAAGATACTGTTCTCTTGTCCATTCTTGTTCTGATGTCTCATGTTATGTTTGAGGCTTTGATTAGCCCAGCTTCCTGTTTGAAATCTCTGACTCACAAGATGGAAGTGAGCAGCAAATCTTGGCTTGCCCCTAGTCTTAGTCGGTGCTTTAATCTGTGTGTTGTTTTCACTCTTTGTTTCTATTTTATGGTCTTTGATATGGATACCAGATCATCTCAATTGTTAGGAAAAACCCTATTATATTCCATGTTTTTATGTCAGTGGTTTTGTTTAGTAAAAAAAAAACAAAACAAAGCAAAACAAAAGCCAAAAAAAAAAACAATAAAAAAACAGCTTATTTTTTTAAAGGTGTGTGCAAAAGATATCTTTTCTGACCAATTCTACAAATTAAGATGTATGTTTGCAAATATTTAAGTGTATGTTATATATTTCTTATGAAAAGTGATTACACAGAAATTTACAGAAGTAAGTAAGTAATTATGAGGGCAAACTCCTATGCCCAATTTCTCTCTGCCCATTGTCCTCTCAGGTGTGTTTCATAGCTCAAAAATGTATGTTCTTAGCACCTATATTTAAAATAAGTTAAACACTAAAAACAGTATGTATAGATTATGGTTATTTACACATATACATATAGAAATGCAAAAGGAGTCCATGCAGACTAAAAATGTTTAAAATTTCTATCATTTGTCATTTTAGTAATTTTGTCTGATGAACTGTCTGTTTCTCTGCTTCGTTTTTTGCCCCTCTGTCCTTGTCTCTAATGCTTCCCCTTTTCATCCTTTCTTTATGTGACATGAGATAAAAGAAAACAAATCACCACAATTGACACAAATTTAAAATGACTGTCCCTTTGATGATATCAGCACAAGGCTGAGAGAGTATAATATGTGTCTGTGAGGAATTTAATATTAGTATTGCACTAGCTTACTACCAGATTTAGATTATTGATAACTGTAAGAAACTAAGACAGTATTAGTTTACAAAACACTGTATATATGCACCTGAATAATGTGTGACAATTTTAGAGGTGTCATGACAGTTGTAACAGAAGAACAGAGAAAAAGCCTGGGTATAAAATCCATGCAACATTCCTAAGTATATCGTTCTAAGTTAATTCACTTAAACATTAATATTTGCTTTCCAAAAAATCATAAAAATATCTTTAATCTAACACTGGATATCCAATACATAACCAATATATACATAAATCTATCATCAATTAGATAACTGTTAAGGGCTGTAAGGTAAAAGTCCATGCTGATGTTTTTTTCAAAATGAGTCTTTATTAAGGAATAGTGCTATTTACAAGGTAAGAAAGACTATCTTTTTCTAGTGATGGAAGATTTATGTGTCAAGTGAGAAAGCGAATAGGCCTTAAAGGCAATAGAGAGGGAAGACTGGCCAATACGTTTAGGCCAGTTAGCTTTTGTGAACACTGCTTTTTTGTACAATAAGTTGTTACATCCTACAAGGATGTTATATTCTCTGTGAATGTACTTCAAGTAAATCATGTCGAGATGTTTGAAGATATTCCTAGTTGTGAAATTGTCTAGAGTGTGGAGAAGTCATACTCAGATAAGAAAGAGGCAGAATTCATACTTGAAAGTTTTCTAAAATTGTACTATAAAAGGAAGTTCAGAAAGAAAGATCAATGGTCCTTATCATTTTGAATGAAATGAGGTTTTACTTTTTTAGGTTAGTTTACATGGCCATTTTTCTACTATATGATATTGTATGCCCTCTTCTCCGAAAGAGTAGATAATGTTCATTTTTAATATGATAAAACATTACATAACACTTTTACTTTGATATTTAAGTTCAAAATCAATGGTATCATTATTTTGTAGTAATATTGATAGAATGTAGTATACTGTGAGTGTTATACAAATTCTTTATCACTACCTAAATCTCTATTAATGAGATCAAAATAAACTTACAAATATGTGTTAAGAAACTATGATGGAAGCTGTTACTTTAGGTGCAATCTAAAACAAAAATAAAATGAAAAATTAGTGCTATTTCAAATAGAAAGGAAAGAAACAAAATCTTTAGTAGAACAATAAAGTGTCAGAGGTTAGGAGTCGAAACCAAAATGTGTTTATAGAATCCCAAACAATACAAAAAGTATCATTGTGATAAAGTACAAAATAACTGTGTAGAAAATTGATTGCAAAATTCATGCTTAAATATGTGTTTACTGAAACACATACAATTAAATGCTGTTATCTATAATAATAAATAAATGTTTCTACATAAATAACTCTACCTCCTGAAAACTGTTATTACTTTAGTGAAATGTTTAAAAACATGCAGAACTGATCTTCCTAAATTCTGCTACCCAAAATTTGAAATTAGATATGTATCCTGGAGGATGTTACAGCTAAACTTTTCTTTTCCCTAGTAACATTGGAACTTTTACAAAAAAAGATCAGTCAGGAGATATATTCCATTTTGGTCTAAAAAAAATCAAGTTCCCATAAGAATCTGTTTACGATTTTGGCCTTTATCCCCTGTTGTCTATTCTGTTTTTCTTCTTGGTTCCCTAGAGTCTATTAACTTTGAGAGCTATAGATAAACTATGCTGAGATTAACCATCTTCAGTTAAAGACACAGTTTATACATGGGAATCATGTTCATTTAATATAAGCACTGAACCTAAAATGTAAGCAGATTCAGGTGATACACACATGTTTGTTGTAAAATCAGATACCACTGTGTTCCTCTGCAGGATGCTACTCTATCATTGGCATCAAATTATTTTATAGAAAATTTGGCAAATCTGAACCCAGGTGTAAATGAATGAGACAAATTAGAGTTTTGCATGGAGTGTCATGTTTTTAACATGCTTGCTTTGTGTTGTCAGCTGGAAATTTTTGGAATATAGGAAACATGAGATTTTGACATTATGCAATTTATTAAATATGTTTTTTCTTATATAGTGTATGATTTATTTTTATAATAGAAAACAAGTAATAGCTAATTTAGTTATTTGGGCATTTACATTGCATTAATTCAAATGAATTAATTAAGTTGAAAAATCCAAAATTGTCTCAATCTTAACAATATGAAAAACATTTAGATTTTACCTTTTGTATGTATTTTATCTACTTTAAATGTATATTTCACTTTAATTTTTCTTAATTTATATACACATGTTTATCTTCAATAAGTAAATGAAAATTTTAAATGTAAACATATTGAACTCATTTCTATTCATTTAAACATGTATTGCAGCAAATGGAATTCAATGTCCTTTATTATATCATTTAGTTCTTCAAAAATCATATTGAACTTGACTATAAATATGTCATTTTATAAAACAGGAAAATATCTGAAACATGATATATATATCATGAGTACCAGACCTAATATTCAAATCAGAACTCCTGGGCCCAGAATACATATCATAACTGTTTGAGTTGTAAACATGAATTTTAATAATGAAACTTTAAAAATTAGGTATATTGGAGAAATTATGTAAACAGAGTTCTAAAGGTCCTGTACATAAACAAAAGAAGCACGTCTACATTCTAGGGAAAAGGGACATGAATGGAATCTGACCAGAAGCTTGCACAAACTTCAAACAAGAGCTTCTCACAGCAATATCAAAACATCCTGTTTATATGCCTTAGCAGAATTAACTCTATACAGCTCTTCTAAAAGATGCCCAAATTACAATAGTGGCAATATTTAGGAATCAGAATAATACCTTTTTCCAATGCTGTATTAATACTGGAGAAAACTTATCCCATCCAGGGCTTTAGAACTCTTATACACAGTCAGGGAGTGGCTTTCATGTGATTGGTGGAGTTACTACTGGGTACTGTCTCTTTTGATCTTGCTTATACGCGAGTTCACTATAACTAGGTTAAAAGGTACTTAAATAAAATGAAAGTTTGAGCAAAGTAGCTGCCAGGAAGAATATAATAGGCAAAATAGTTGATGTTTAATAAGGAAGTGTTGCAGAGGCATTTGCATTCCTTTCTTGAAGAACCTTCACCTAATTAGTCATTTCCACCTGTACCAGCACTGCAAAAACCATACTGCCAGTCATGATCACTGGTATTTGAGGGCAGACAAAAGGATCTTCTTTAAGTCTCTAAAGACTCAAGATTTAGTGATTTGGGTATGGTAATCTCAAGAGCTGATATGAATATCTAACTTCTAGCAAATAACTAACATCTGAACCTATGGGATCTGATAATGTTCAGAGTTGTTCCAAAGCTGCATCTCTGTCTAGACTTTAGTCCTATACAATCCCATTACTCTTCCACTTGAGTTTTAACACGCATTTATAGTAATGGTAAATTGGGTATATAACCATTTTCTGCTTAGGTTCCTATCAATGCCATTTAAATAAGGTTTGAAAGGCAGGTATAAATAAAGATAAATAAGAATACCTTGCAATAATATGGACCTGAGTTAAATGGAAGCAACAGAAAATTAAAGAACAACAGAGATTTTAGATTTGCTTTGAAATTTAAGTATATATATGTGTGTGTGTGTGTGTGTGTGTGTGTGTGTGTGTACATATATATATATATATATAATGTTAATAAGGTGTTGCAAATAAAAATAAAAAGATTAATTCCATCAACTCCTATTTTTGTTCCGTGATTAAGGAATTATATCACTCTGGGGAGGTCTAAGAAGAATAAATCAAACTGATTATGAGTGGATAGCATTTTTGAATTGTAAGAGCCAGGTTGCAACAGTGAACAGTGATTTACATTATCAACTTGAATCTACTATAATAGGAACATGAGGTTGTATAGGAAAACCAAATATTTGTAGATCAAAAGAGAGCAAAGAAGAACTCATATGACCTATACACTGCCACATAGCTTTCTCCAGAATTAAGAGAAAGTGAACATAATGCTCTCCTTAATGAAGAGTAGACAATGCTACTTGATTTTGTTTGAGGTGTAGACAACAAAACATTCTGGTACCCCCAAAATGTTTTTATTCTTTGATTATTTGAATTAGCTTCTCTACTCCAGCTATCCATCTCCAAAACAGATAGTGAAACCATGTAAAAATCTTGAAAGATAGATATGACAACTCAGTTCTCCATGGTCCTCACATTAAGGATGACTGGCTTATGAAGTCTAAAGGGCTAGCCATTCTTGAGGCAAGAATTTGAAGTGGAAAAATCACTTTAAAAGCATCAGAGTTCTATGCACTCTGAACACTTTATGAAATAACAGTTCATTGTAAGAAAATATCTATACCAAAGACATAAGTGTAAAGGGTAGGTGTGTTGCTGAGTCTATTGAATACTAAATACTAGCCCCCAAAGTCTTATTGCCCAGAAGAGGAAATTCTCATTGTACCAGCTTTTGTTGTGCCAATCTTGCTCCCCAATTTAACTGGTCAATAAAGGCTAAAGCCTGTGATTGGAAAATAATTGAAATAAGCAGGTTTTCACTTACATGGCTTGGGATTACAAGGAGGGAAAGAAATGGAAGAAGGAAGGGCATGGAGAAAGGAGGAAGCCACCATAAGCTATAGACCAGGAGCAGGTGGCCAAGAGAAACAGCAACTACCAAAGGGACATATAGCCGGAATATAAGTTAGAATAGCTACAAATGTCTGCCAAATCTACACTTACAGCTTCTAAATAAAATTTCTAGACTGTGTGTCTATTATACACTCTTTTAAATGAGACTTCAGTAGCCAAGCAGAATATAAGATAAACCTGGCCATAAACAAAGAAAGAAATAATCAAGAATGATGAAACAAAGTTCAGTAACATCACATCATAGTTGTTTGATGGGAACATTATACCATCAACTAATAATGAAAATTAATCCATCAGATGCCATAGTTTGGGGATTTATTACATTTATTTTCAAGTCAGAACTCAGAATATCAGACTGTATTTCCTTTTTATGGTTATATAATATTGTTAAAATAATCTTTTTTATTGCCTCATTTTTTAATGACATCCACCAACTGTTTAAATAGAGCCATGTCTAGAAGAAGTGCTTTCTTTGGATGATCAGAAGAAAAAATCATAATAAATTCCATTATCTATAGGTAAAGGGTTTCTTGACTCCAGTTCCAGCATGGAGTAATAAACTGGCATGATCCTATTTTAATCTGGCCTGTGGAATAATTAAAAGTAAAATAGATTTCATTGGAATTTGTTACATGGAAATAGTTTCTGAAAGCAAGTTTTTCATGAAGGATGATCTTTAGTTATAGGCCAAAGGCTGCCTTTAGCTTACTTAAGAGGAATGTGAATTTGTTGGAACTCATAGAATTTATGGGTAGAAGAAGGGAGAAGTTGGTTTTAAGATATAAGAAGCCACATAGTTCTAGAATTTCTTTTTAATACAAAGTCTCCAGAGACTTATTTCTGACCTGCTATGGAAATGCTTAAATATGTAAAATTTTCTTTCTTCACTTGGCCTGTGTTTGACATTACACACAGAGGAGGTATTTTGAATATCAGATGCACCAGATGGTATTCAAAACAGGTAATTAACACCACATAAGAAAATCAAAGTCCAGGAAAATGAATGCAACTAGAATTTCACTTATATTAGACACTAAACCACCCTCAGAATGCCAATAGTGTTATCACATTTGTGTTTACTATATTTTTATATAAGAAAGGCAAGTGAAATAATGACATATATATCAACCTATGTATGTGTTATATATTGTATGTATACTATATATACATATATTTTATAGTATATATATATACTGTATAACATTATATATATGTTACATATATATATGCTATATATATACATACATTACATATATATGTTTATATATATATATATACATATATATATATATATATATATATACTGTGTAACATGAAATTTTAAATGGGCTAGGAAACAAAGAGAGGAAGGAGGAGGTAAGTAGGTATAGGAGACAAACTAAAATATACCTATGCTGGGCATGACACTCTCCTTATTTAAGCCAATACAATGTTCCATGAATACATTTCAGGAGAAATAAAACTTAATAAAAAAGAAAATCAAACTGTCATACCAAAAAAGTAAAATAAAATGAATAAATAACTAAATAAGACAGCTTAAACAACAACAAAACAAAATTAAACACAAAATCCTAGAGAAAAAGAAGTATTACATTACAAACCAAACCATATAGGTTCTTTGTTTTGAAATGTGACTGAATGATAGAATTAGATGTTCTTTGTACAGCTCAACCTTAGGTGGTTTCAGACTTCTACTTGTGAGCATATCTTGATTAGATTGATATGACATAAGGGATGCTTACCATATAAACACAGTTTTCCCTATATCTTTAGTCCCTTTAATTTGTAATCTTAAAATTTAGACCAAATACATTTGTATTATATTTAAAATGGTTCACATTTAAATAGAAGTGCTTAAAGCACTTGCATAATTCAAAATATATAATTATATCAAGCAAGTAACATTCATGTCTTATAAGTAATTATTTTCTTGGGAAAGAATATATTTTTATCCCATTCCTAATCCACAAGATGCCTTAGAGTTCCTTTTTTAAAACACACACGCACACACACACACACACACACACACACACACACAAAGAAAAAAAAACAAAAACAGTCACTACCACCACCACCAACAACAACAACAACAAAAACAACAAAACAACAGCAAACACATGTATACCAATACAAAAGCATCATATGGTTTGGTTTTCGATTAATAGCAAGAATATATTTGAAACAATATTCTTAAATGAGAAGAGAGGCCATGAGTTTGAAAAAGAATGAAAAAGTGTATAAGGTCAGAAGAAATGTTATAAATATATTATGATCTGTGATAAAGTATCTTGTTGACAAAATACTTCATCTCAAGTTACAGTTGCATATCAGAGTATGTCAGCAAAGGAAACGAAGGGCAGAGACAGGAATCTGGATGCAAAAACTGAATAACAGGCCATGGTAAGAACTGCTTCCCTGCTTGCTCTCATTGCTTTCTCACCTTGCTCTCTTCATAGCGTCTACAACTACCAACTCAGTCATTGCAAATCCACAGTGAGATGGACTCTACACAAATCATCAATCAGGAGAATTATTTCAAGCCTTAAAATGTCCAGTTTTTCATCTTTTGGGTGAGCATTCTCCATCTTGTCTCATTGCTCTCAATTCTTCTTCATTCAATCATTGCGATTTTATTCAAATACTAGTTGTACAGGGTAATCAAAGAAGAGTCCTCAGAATCCCATGAATTTTTCTTGAATTCTAAGCATTCATTAATTTCATTCATGAAACTTGGACATAAATGACTTAACCATTTGGGCTACATTTTTAAGGCCATTATAGGACTATCTTAAAGCCAGTTGGGGCAAACATTCCTAGATTAAAACTTTTTTTTAAAATTTTTTTTATTCGATATAATTTATTTACATTTCAAATGATTTCTCCTTTTCTAGCCCCCCACTCCCTGAAAGTCCCTTATGCCCCCTTCTCTTCCCCTGTCCTCCCACCCACCCCTTCCCACTTCCCCGTTCTGGTTTTGCTGAATACTGCTTCACTGAGTCTTTCCAGAACAAGAGGCCACTCTTCCTTTCTTCTTGTACCTCATTTGATGTGTGGTTTATGTTTTGGGTATTCCAGTTTTCTAGGTTAATATCCACTTATTAGTGAGTGCATACCATGATTCACCTTTTGAGTCTGGGTTACCTCACTTAGTATGATGTTCTCTAGCTCCATCCATTTGCCTAAGAATTTCATGAATTCATTGTTTCTAATGGCTGAATAGTACTCCATTGTGTAGATATACCACATTTTTTGCATCCACTCTTCTGTTGAGGGATACCTGGGTTCTTTCCAACACTAGATTAAAACTTTTATTGCTATATTAAAACCAACATATGAAAATACAAATATATTGTCTATAACAAGGACTACCCTGCTCCCTTTCATTTTCTAGCTACAAACATTCTGAGAATATTAGATATTTTTAAATTCTACTCTGATATACTTTTGAAATGAAATACCTATCTAATTAATTTCCATACACTTTTTTTAACTCAATACTGAAAACTTTTTTAAACTCAATATTGAAAACTGATTCATGTCACAAGCCATGCATGTCTTTCTGTCCCTATAGGCACAATCTTCCCTGTGACCCTAGCACTGCATCAGCAGTATATCAAATATGGCTTTTTAAACCTCCTGTGAGTCCAACAGAGCATCCTGTCCTAACCTCCTTACCCCCGTACACTACTGTATGCCATCTCCCAACTCTAGTATGTACTCTTGTATGCCACAGGCGAGGCCAGCTAAAAAACCAAGTTGACCTCCCTCTTTTCTGCTCTTTCTGCCTCTGTTCTTTTTCTTTGTTCCATCAAAGCCAAGCCCCAGTCTCATCTGTATCACTGCAAAAGAACACCTATTGTAGCCTTGCCTCACCACTGTCCACATTCCTATGGATCCTACAAACCTAACCACTGTTATCCTCTATCTTCTTGTTTGTTGTTTTGTCCAAGTACCAAACTAAAGCAAAAACACCTGCTGACCCAGGTCAAGCTCCTACTTCTAGGGCAACAAGGAGTATAAAGGTAACCTATACCTCTCCTACTGCTTCTGCAATCCAATTCCCCCAGTCTTGTTCCCAGGTCTGTAGCTTATAACCTGTCGTAGTCTTTTTCTCCCTCAAACCCCATCCACAAGGGATCACAAAGACCTTCTTCTCTGACTTTGGTTCTCCCAACTCAAGTTACCTAATCTCCAACACTAGCAAGCATTCCCTGTGAAGATACCAGACTAAAGGGCCAGTAAAACAGGAAATATAAACTATCACATTATCTGAAAATTCACAGAGAAACAAAACCATGAAACAAAATGGCCACCCAAAAACCAAAAAGTGACAAATCAGGACCCAGAATTTTAATCTTCCCAATCACAGATGCTGAGATACCAGCATAAAAACATAGTAACAGCAAGGGTACCACCTCTCTATGAGAGCCTAATTATTGTACCATAGCAGCTTTGAGAATTTCAACATAGATGAAGCACAATAAAAAGAACTTCTAACAGCTTTTATGAATATTATAGAGGTTCTTAAAGAGAAAATGGATAAATCCATTAAAGAAATCCAGGAAAACACAAAAGTGTAAGGAAATAAAACTGCTCAAATACCTGAAAATCATTAAAGAAAACTCAAAATGAGAGAATTCTGAAAATCCTCTTTTATTATAGAAAGAAAAAAAACTTTGCAATTGAGACCAAGTCACATGTATTTGTTCAAAAATGAAATTAACAATTTATCAATAACAAAAATATTGAGAACTCAAACAGGAAATAGAGGAGCAAATGTCACTCACAGAAAGAATACGAGCAATGGAAATGAAAGTCTCAGGCTGGGAAGATATGATAGAAAAAATCAGTATGCCATTCAAAGAAAATGTTAGATATAAAAATATCCTGACATAAAACATTCAGAAAATCTCATACAGCATGAAAAGACCAAACATAAGAATAATAATTAAAAAGGATGTCATATAAATTTAGCTCAATGATCCAGAAAATATTTTAACAAAATCATAGAAATAAAATATTTCTAACTTTAAAAAGTTCTAACGATAAAGGAACAAGAAGTATAAAAAACACTAAGTTGAGTGGGTCAGAAAAGACAGTCTCTTTGTCAAATAATAATCAAAATAATAAATATACAATAAACAAATAATAAGTGTAAAAAAAGAACAAACACTAAAAGCTGCCAGGGGGAAAGACTGTTAGAATTAGACCCGACTTCTCAATGAAGAGTCTAAATCCCAGAAGGGTTTGTACAGATGTGATGCGGACTCCAAGAGACCACATTTGCCAGCTCAAGTTACTATACGCAGCAAAATTTCAAATGCTATATACTAAGAATATAAGCTATTCCAAGATAGAACTAAAAGCTAAAGAAAATATTTTTACAAGTTCTTTCCTCTAGAAGAAGCTAGAAGAAAAAAATCCAATATATGAAGGTGTTCTACACACATTAAAACAGAGAAAATAAACAATCTCACACTGCAAAATGAAGAAGCAATAGAGTACCAATACTCCCACCACCACTGATAACAACAGCAACAACAACAACAAAGAAATGAACAGTCATTGGCCATTGCTATCTCTCAATATCAATGATCTCAATCCCCCAGTAGAGAGATACCAACTAACGAAATTGATGTGGCACAGGACCTGTCCTTCTGTTGCACCTAAGGGTAATACACCTCAACATCACAGGTAGACATTAACCTTGATGTACAAGTTTGGAAAAGGATATACTAAGCAAAGGGACCTAAGCACTTTTTGTAGCTATTTTAACATCTAACATCTATAATTCAAACCAAAATTAATTATAAGACATGATGAAGGACCCTGTATTCCTATCAAAGAACAATTTCTTCAAGATAAGATCATAGCATAGCGTTCAATTCATAGCATCCAAGGCCCAAACAGACGAACACTACTACAGTTTAAATCCCCACACGGAGACTAGCACATGTCAGTTGGCACACTTCAATGGTCCATTCTCACTAGTTCTCACCATATCTTATCCAGATAAAAATGAATACAGCCAGACCAAAATTAATATATATGCTAACAGACATTATATACCAAATGAAGCCAATAAATATTTCCAAACAATTTGATTAAACACAATAGAATATACCTTCTACTCTGTACATTATAGAACATTCTCTAAAATCTAAAACACATATTAATGTATTCCATTAAAATTATAAACTCCTAATATGGGCTTTTTCCTTTTCCTTTATAAACTACCATTTTCCAATGGGGCAAGTTTGTCTCTTCTCTATCTAGAGACAGTTCTTTGCTGTGCCTCCTGAAACCCACAAACACCCTTTTGCTCCTCCCTTTCTCCTTTCCTCTCCTTTCCCTTATCCCAGTCCCCTACTCTCTAGTCCTCTATCTCTGATCTTTGTCCCTTATCCTTGCCCTTTGTCAGATTGGGGCAAAGAAATCTCCTTTGTGCAGAAATTGTGTTCTTGGAGTGTCTTGAGCCAACTTCGATCATTCCTAAAATTACACAAAGTGATATATTTTAACAATGAGAAAATTCTACTGATATGTTTTAAATATTAAAATGCCTTTATTAGCATTTAGGCTTCTACAATTTCTACCCAAGTTTTAAATTTAATGTTATTGATCTGATAATGAAATCAGATAATGTTTTCATTTAAATGATAAAATAGCATGACTAGAAGATTTGCATTTAAATGATCTTCAAAGTATATACAAAACTGAGAAAACAGCAATGTACATTATTCTTTCTTAGAATGAATTGTGTTGATATTTTCTTAGGCGTATTAAACTGAAATTTTACATGTTCATGGGTTTATAAAACAAAAGTATTTGTAGAGATATTCAGAAAATTAATCATCAGTAGTTATGGTAACTAAATTTATGATATTTGTCTCTTAGAAAAAGTACACACACACAGAAATGCAAATAATCAGAAATGCTTTTATTTTTTGTTCTTGGAGGATGCATGCCCATAGGCAAGGCTAATACTTTGTGCAGAAAAATAAAATGATGAAGCAGAGTGCACATGCTCTAGAATCTATACAAATGTATGTGCATATCTATTTATATAACAACTAATGAAAAAAGAGCAGAGATTTGAAAGAGAGCATAGAGAGTATATGGGAGGCTTTGGAAGTAGACAGAATGGGAAATGATGCAATTATAATTTCAAAAATAAAAAATTAAAAGGTTTGGTACATTATGAACTTATTAAAGAAATGAATATCTTTTAAAAGGTCATTTTTAGCTCGTTGGCACTTTAAGGCTGACAACCTCGAGAATAAGGCAAGGTAAATAAGACATGCACTTTTCATTGGAAAACGGAAATGGTTATTGTTCTTTATTGATTTTTAAGTCACTCAAATTGACTTTCATTTCTTAATATATAATACACTAAAATAACAAGATTTGGACAATAGAACTTGTTTTTATACTGCTATAATTTTTTAATTTACTTTACACTATTTTCACAGTATGGTGATAAACTTTAATGTGATGATTTGACTTAAATATTTATATTTAGTATGCTTTATTATATTATTTTATGATACATTAATTTATTCATTTATTTATATGCATTCAAATGATTATCTCTGTTTCACTATTAAAAGGAAATCGTGAAGAGGATAATTTTCAGCTATGTGGGTTCTTGAGATAAAATTCCAATTTTCTATTTCAAAGGGCTGGCACCTTTAACTCCCATCCGTTCTGAATATTCCACATGCTCAGTTATTTGATTGTTTGTTTGTTTTAATATTTGGGTCACACTTTTAAATATCATGTTCCTAAAGATTTATATAATAAGAAGGTTTTATCCCAGATAGCTCAATGTCCTTAGAATGGTAAAATACCATTGCTTTACATATTTAACTTCTTACATACTATATCATGGGTAATTTTCTTTTGTGAACTACAGGGATTTGGAGGGTTTTTTTGGATTAGTAATAAAGTAATGTGTTTCTTATTTAAGAACAACTTTCAGTTTTCTACCTGCTGTTACTGATCTACTTTTGTGTGCTACATGCTGATAAACTCATTACTTTAAACTGAAAATATAGATATCATAGATAATATGTGAGTGGAAAGTTAGATCTTAAAAAGTATGTTCAATGAAAATACAGAATTAAGGTCAGGAGCCTTGGAACACTTTTCCACTAAGAGGAAAAGCTTGAATTATTTTGATTGGGTTGTTCATTACACTGAAGATGTAGAAGCTAAGTGGGTATGGAAGCACATACCTGTAATTCTAACCATTGAAAGTAGAGGTACAAAGATCCAGATATCAAGATCAACCTAAACATAGTGATTTTCTGGACCAATTTGAAAATTACAATCTCAAAATTATCTCAAAATACAAAGGAATAACAACACAACATAGTAGGGACAGGACAGTTCAGTTGTGGAAGTTGCATTTTAGAAAGAGCCAGTTCTTGAAACTCTAGGGGTATTTAAACTGCAAAATAAAGAAATCAAAATTTGCACATGGCCATTCTAGCTCAAAACACCTAGCAATGGTGGCTGTAGAGTTGATCAAGTATAAGACTCTTCTTTGAGAGATTTTTAAGAAAGGGTAGTAATGTAATGTAGTGTTGTGGGAAATAGTAAAAACGAATGGCAAGTTCTCACTCTAAACTCAGCTACTCTTTGTCACAGCATGTTGGCAGGCCATGCACTGGCAGACAATGGCCTGCCTGTTCTTTTATCATGGAGACTCTGACTCACAGCTCCAAAATCTCTCCACTCAGTTCCCACTGGGGGGTCCCTACCATCTCCAAAACTCCCAAAGCCCTTTGAGGTGCACATCAGGAAAACCCACCCTCTGACACTGTACCTTTCTCTCTGGAACCCAGACTAGCCACCACATGAAGGAAAACACTGTGGTAACTCAATCGCTGGGCGCACAACTAGAATCATAATCTTGTAAGCCATATTAAATCTAAATCCTCTGGTGGCGAATCCTGGCAGATCTGCTATTGAAACCAGGAGACACTAGTAGGTACATCTTATTCTCTCTTATCCCAATCCAAAAAAGCCCTATATCTCTCTTCCCTCCCCTCTTCCCTCCTTCAACCCAAAATTCTGCCTATTAACCCAGTGATTGGTCCCTTTATTCATTAGGGATGGTTCACAAGAAGTCACCTGAGCAAGTGACTCATACCTCTTCCTCCTGGGAAGGTGGAAATAACATCAAAATCCAAGACCACCGAGGCCATCCACAACAATGTAGGGTCAAACAGAACCTCCCAAATAATGCATGATAATATACTAATCTCTAGGTCTTTTTATTAATCTCATTGTAAAGATAATGTTATTTCTTACTAACATTTGCCATTTTATTTATTAAGCCATAGCCTTGATTAAGGAAATCCTCATTCTTATTTCTGCCTAGTATTCTTGCAATTTTATAAGGCTTTTGTCTAATCTATGTTTATTTGCACATGTATTGTACTTTGAAAATTAATTTAACTGTATTTTTAATAGTTAAAGAAATAACCTTCAAGTTTCTATGGTTACAAGTATAGATTAACTTGTCATTCCATAACCTTCACTATTATTGATTATATTTTAGGAGATCTTCTATTGTATATTATAAAATTACTTTCATTGAATTCATAAATAAACATTTTTATACAATATGCCTTATTGCTTTCTTGTCAAAAATATTGTCTTAGGTTTAACTTTTATAGTGAGTAGAGGAATAATAATTATAAAAATCATAGATATTACTAATCATAATGATAAATATACATATAAATATATATATTTATATATGCATTTAACATACATGTGCATTTTAAGCAAACTTACTGATAATGGACAAATAGCTTGATCATTTAATGATTTCAACTGATTCACATCGAGATTAATAATATTTTAATTTTATAGCTTAAGAAATATTTTATGAATCCCTGTAATGTTTTTAAGAGGTATTTTATAGTTAATTTCACTAACATTAAAAGTAAAAAGCAATAAAAACACATCATAATTAAGAGGTAACAGTGACAAATGAAAAAAAATTCCCTTACAGCTCTAAAAATAAAATAGTTTGCACACTAGATGAGACTGAGGCATATAAAAATCAAGCCTTACTTTTATATTTTAGAAATGAAGTAAATTTATGGGAAATTTCAGAATCTAGGACAAAACTATAAAATTATACATAATTATGTGACTAGAAAAAGAAACATTCAATATTCATGTCAATTTGAAAATGAATAATATTTTATTTAGCCTCCCATTAGATAAATGGATCTAACTATTGAGATGATAGCATCCCTGAATCTAATGGGTCCCTAGAAACAGGAGAAATAGAAGAACTCTTTCATGCCTTTCTAAATTAAATTGTGGCACCAGCACATCATGTATTTCCACAAAAATAATAAGTGTGATGAGCCAATTTTATTTCTCTAGTAGAACCAAGCTAACTTGCATGAATATCTCTTTCTACAAGTGACAGTCTCAGGGCTAAATGAATGTGTTTCCATGTTTCTATTTTATCACAGTACCTGTATCTCTGTGTGAGAAATAAAGTAAAACTCAGAAGCTAATGGCTGTTTAATATCTTCTCTATGTTTTATGTTAAAATTACATACCAACAAAGATATCCTCTTACTTGAATTACAGATTCATTACACCCACATGTGAAAATCAATACTCTTCTTTTCCCACAAAGGAAGTGCCAAAACTTGCTGCAATCCCATTCTCTTCAAATGACAAAATAGTTCATCATGTTTTTCTTAAGCCAAAAAAGTCCTCATTCCTTCTTCCCCTTCTTATTTAACCATGCACCATCTATTATTATATCACTTAATTGGATCTTTTATTTTGCTTCCCAATACCTATCACATTTTATGAACAATATCTTATTAGTACTCTTATTGATATTTTTCTTGTTCAGCTTGTATTTATCTAGCCACGTTGATGAAACTTCATGTAGTTTCTGACATTCCTAGTAGACACAGTCTCGCAAGTGTGGGAATTGTATAAACATATTGGAATCTGTTCGGAATGGGCTCTAAAAATCTGCATTTTGATTGATTTTGCCTTGCCTTTCTTTTATGGTCTCCATCTGTTGCTAAGAGTTTTCTTGATGACGGATGAGGACTACACTTATCGGTTGATTCAAAGACAACCTTTTAGAATACAGTTAGTGATTCTGCTATTTTAGAACCATGTTGGTTACTGGTTCTCCTCCAAGTTCAATGTCATGCTGGTCATTATTGTGGCTCATAGGCATCATGACATGACAGGACGGTGTATTGCTTCCAGACTTTGGAAGCTTGCATTGACTTTTCTCAGGGCATGACAATTAGTTATGGGGAGAGGTTTTCCGGTCACTTCTAGCTCAGGAGCCTCTCCTTCGGTCTGAAATGCATGGTATCTTTAGTAATAGAAACTTTCATTCTACCTCAGAAGAAGAAGGATAATAGAAATAGTAAGGTTTGTGGAAGTCTCTTGGACAATCCTGACCAACAGCATAAGAGAGGGCTTCTTATGCCTGTAGTTAGTGATATTTGGAAGATAGATTTTCTCAGCCAGGATAGGAAATTTTCATTAAAAATATATTTACATATAGTATAGGTGTTTTATAATAATAATAATAATATATATATATATATATATATATATATATATATATATATGGTATTCAACACCAAATGGCCAGCCCTGATAACATATCAAATAGTAATAGTATGCACACCAATCAGGTTTCACTTATATATTTACAAATCTATTTAAGAATTCACACATGTGGAGGTAGAGAGATGTCTCAGTGGTTAAGAGCACTGACTGCTCTTCCAAAGGTCTTGAGTTCAAATGCCAGCAACCACATGGTCGCTCACACCCATCTGTAATGAGATTTGATGCCCTGAAGACAGTTACAGTGTACTTACACATAATTAATTAATTAATGAATCTTCAAAAAATTCACACATGTATAAAACAGTTAATGAAAACAGAGTCCATTAATTAGAACATGAGTAAAGAGGTATATACAGAAGGGGATATACAGAAGGAAATAATAGGGAAATTATATAGTTATAGAATAATCTCAAACGTGAATGAACTTTTAAAAATACAAAGAGAGAACATATTTTGCACTGACTTTTAAGAAATATTTCAGCCCTATGCAGACATGACATTATAGCAGTACCTTTTTAAGAGATATTCCATGCCACACATTCTTACTCTAGATGCAAACAAACAGATGATGCCAGGTTTAACAAATAATTCATATCACCATGATACAGATGTAGCTGTTTTCATTCCCAAACCTGTTCATCTGTCTGTTTCTAAAGAAGAGTTGGGGTAAATTTCTATTATTTTCTCTTGGTAAGAACAGATTTTGCTGTCAGATATATTGGAACCCAAAACATTAAAACATATTAAGAAAAAGTTCTCTTTTAGCATACAATATTTATACATAATGATGGTTTGCTCTATAGCATCTCCATAAATGATATATTTAATTATATTGTATCAACCTCCCAGTCTACTTATTTGATTGTCTTCTGATTCACAACAAGTTCCCTTTCACTTTCATGTTTGTTTATTTTTAAGCTTGGGGGTCTAATGAATTTTATTAAGTTTGCTATAGGCACATTGAAGAAAAGTTATTCACTAGAGCATGGACATCTTACTAATTGCTTTGCCACTTGAGAAAACGTTTATTTCTCAGAATTCCATCTTCCCATTTATATTGTTATTAATTACCCCTTTAATTTCATTAGTGTCTCCCAGATACATATGAGTATAGGGCCATACACTGGGGCATGGAAAATCTAGGAGTAACATTGTTTGCAAAGCTGAGTGACTTTCCCTCCTTTGGTAGCAATCAATTACCAATAAATTCTCTTTAAGTCTTAGGTCTTCTCAAGACCCTTCTGTACCCATGCTAGAGATTGTCTGACTTGATCCTCTATAGGTAGACACAGCAGTACCAATCTTCATAAGTCAGATTTCTATAACTCTTTCCCATGCCTTAGGTCCTGCATTCTTTGTAGCTCAACTTCCATGACATTGATGAGCCTTGCATTGGAGGATTTGAATTAAAGGCTCAACCTATAATCAGGAGCACTACCAGCTAGGTATACCTTACAACTTTGAATATTGTTTTTCTTTGAAGTTTAGGCTTCTTAACTATAAAATGGTTCAGAGGGATTCTACTAACTTCATGTGTCTTTGTCTTTCTAAGTGTATCTTGCTTTGGACAGCCATTTCTTTCTATTTGAGAAATGCTCTGTTATTTCATTTTGTATTATTTACATGAACAGAGTTTTCCCGTATCAGTTCCTTTTCCTATAGTTTTGATTCTTGGACATGTTATCTGGATAGTTCCACAGATTACTTAGATATTGTGAACACAATCACTTATATATGCATACTTTATTGAAATTTAAACACAGTATTCAACATTGTCCTGTTCCTCAGGTATTTCCCCTTTGGTTGGATGGAGACTACTGATAATGTTTGCACTGTGTAGGGAGATGCAGCAGCTTGTAGAATGAGTGGTGTGGGGGTGGGGGAAGAAAGACAGGGTGCCTCTGTTACTACTTATTGGGTGCAGGGTGCAGGGGAAAATGGAAGGTGGGTGGGAGAAAAGCCAAGTCTCACCAGAACTCACAAGCTCTGGTAGGGCAGTCATACAGAAACTGTCACACAACCCCATGCCACAGGGGTGGGGGTTGGGGTGTCTGCCTGTTAGAGGCCACTCTGAGAACCCAGTTCTAAGAGGTGGGAAAGGAGCAGTTTCGTGGCCCAGGGATAACAGGTTCTCTATCTCTTAGTCATTGCAGGGCATCTCTGGATACTGCAGAAGAGCTGAGAAAGGGCCCAAGAGAGTAGCTCAGTCAGCCCTGGAGCCAAAGGAGAAAGGCCGGAGTGCTGTGGCTGTGGCGCGTTCTGCTCAGGTGAATTCCTTGGTCCAGTCTGGCTACTGGAAATGTTAGGAGACAGTCCACTGGTGTTAGAGCTTTACTGTGGAACAGTAAGGAGGGGAGGGTAGAGAAATAGAAGCTGGCCATTGCCTAGTGGAAAGAGGGGGAAGGGAATGAGCAGAGAGGGGGAGCATGGGGCAAGAAACAGGAGAGTGAGAAAGGAAGAGAAGAGTACAAGAGAGAGGAGTAGCCAAGCATCCCCCTTTTATAATGGAATAAGCTACCTGGCTGCAGTCAGGTAACTGTGGGAGTGAAGTCAAGCCAGAATACTAGGTGCTTGGGGCATGACTTATGGCCACGTGCCTCTGGAGGAGGGTGTGGGAGCTGCAACTGTAACAGGTTCCAGGCGCCACCAGCTCACTGGGGATCAAGGTTTGTGCTTGACCTGGGACCAGGCTACCTGTGGTGGGCAGCTCCACCTACATGGAACAGAAGAAGTTCTGCCCCCTGGGACCCTGGCTACTGTTGCAGTTGTAGTTGGTGTTTCTCCCACTCCCTCCTTTTCCCCTGTGTCCTTCACCCAACAAGCAGTAGCAGAGGGGCCCCCACCTCTTCCCACATGGAGAGCACGGCAAGCCTCTGTGGCTCCAAGCACCACACCTTTTTGTTTGTTCTGTTTCTTTTCTCTTCCACCATTCCCACTTCTTTTTCAGAAAGTCTTATTTTTCTTGTTAATATTTTTCTCTTTTGGTAATTTTTTATCCCATTTTTGTCATCCATTTTGTCAACATTTCTGTGTGTATGTTAGTATGTTTGCATGTGTTAGTATGTTTCTCTGTGTTGGTATGTTTCTGTATGTGTTAGAATGTGTGTTAGTATGTACGTGTATGTTAGTATATTTTGTGTGTTAGTATGTTTGTGTGTGTTAGTATGTTAGCTATCTTTCTTTCCCATATTCTAAATTGATATATTAGTCACCAATCTTTGAGATGCAAAGTAAGACATACTGGCATTTAACCCAGCTTAGAAGCACAGAGACAAAGGAGAAGAATCCCTTGGAACAATTTTGTAGCCAAGAAGTCTAAATTGCATTTTTGATAGCAACTTTTGGAGTTGCTGTCATTTGAGGTTTAATTCTTAGTATGCTTGAATTTGCTTTTTAAGGAGTTATGGTCCTTTTGAAAAATGATACTTTTTCAAAATTGTGTAATCTGTATATATTTGCTAGTTTGCTGTTCTTAATATATTTACATTTATTATGCTAAATTTTATACTTCTATTTTATTCAATAATAGACATGTTCATAACACTTTATAAAATGTGCAATTTGATTAAATATATAATCTTTCTACTATTTTTCTTTAAAAAGGGAAAAGAAGAAGAATCTCTAATAAAGAAATAATGGGCAGCTACTGCTCGGTTTGCTGTCTGTGCTTTTAGTTTGAGACCGAGCTACTTCATTGCCATGATTAAGGCAAACGTTCAGAAGTCTGCTAGCAATAATACTCCATTAAAAATTTCAGCAAATAGCACTTGGCCATTTTCTTACAGCATTTATTTCATAACCAGGCACACTGTTTTAAGAGTTTTATTCCAATTATTTACAGCAGCCTGTAGTAACATCAAATTACAGCAGTTAGTAGCTAATCCATAGCAGACAGCAGTAAACCACTCTGTTTTTCTGTGAAATGCTTAAGTTTTCCAAAGTTCATCCCAAAATACTGAATTTACTGGGACTTATTATTTTGATCTTTAGCTTTTGAGGCCAAACCAGTAGCAGTAATAACAAGGATACTGTAGCTAATCTGTGTGAAAGAATGGCGCAGACATATTCTGTAAGCTTGCTTGTGCAGGCTTTTATATTTTCCAAAGTAAGTTCCAAACTATAAATTAAATGTAATTTCAACACTTTCCAAAGAAACAATTTTGTAGTAAAGCAGATATGTTTAAGAGCAGATGACAGTAACACTTAGAATATTGTTTTAAGTATTGCCAATATTGAAACCTCAGGAAATGAATTTATCCAACCTCAAGTTTCAGAATATTTGAAATTTTGTATATTGGATGGATATCTTCTGTTTTCCGGGCACTGTTTATATCACAAGTTTTGAACATACCAGAACTCTGGAGGACAACCAAATCTCAAATTAAAAAAAAAAAAGAAAAAAAAAACCCAACCAAAACAAAACAAAACAAAAAACCACTTCATGATAGCTATTTGATCTTATATTTTAAATTTTACTTTTATACACTTAGCCTGGTTTTATCCTAGTTTAAACTCATTGGTTCCAAAGCTTCTATAAAAACAGCTTATTCCTGACTACACAAAGTAGGCTCAATAGACTTTCATTGCTTAAACTCACCAGAACATTTTGAATGTTTGCCCAGCCAAATAGAGCTTGTTCTTCTACTACATTGGAGGGAAAACGCTTTAAACCTGATACTTAGCTGCCTATCAAAAGCTTATTTGTTAAAGGTCTTGTCCCTAACTCATGGTGCTCTTGGGAGTTGTTGGAAACATGAGAAGGTAGTACCTAGATAAAAAAAGGTCTGTCCATGGTGAGGGTATTGTAGCTAAAGGCCTTTCATCTTACTCTTTTTGTTTCCCTAATATTGTCCCACAATTTCGTGTGAGATAAAACATTTTTGTTTAAACAGTACAGTTGAAGTACTAAGAAGTTCGGTGCTTCATATTTACTCAAGTATCCTAAATTAGTTGTGCTGACTGAAAAGCTGAGGCATCACAGAGAGCTGGCAAACCTCCTTGGCATTTAACCCAGGCTACCTGTTCAGAAAATAACAACACTATGAAGTGGCTGCTATTCAGTAGCAGATAAACAAGGTCACCAATTTTAATATGCGTAAAATTTCAGAAATATTTTAATGTGGTAAGACATCCATTATAAAATTAAGAAAATATTGTTAGATATTTTAGTCCACGAAAACATGGAAAAAATATGTTCGAATGGAAGTAATTATAAGTATAAAGAGAATCTGAGATTGATTTAAGACCTATTTTAGGAGGAATAACTGCACCTATTCATCCAGCATTATAATCACAATTACTCATCAGAATGAAGCAGGAAATTTGAAATCAAAGTTATCTCGAGCTAATGAGAAAATAGGTGGACAGAGTGAAAAATTTACTGAGATCATATTTCCAACTTATAAGTTAGATGAAATATATATGATCTTACACAGTCATATATATGGTAACAAATATCATATTTATATTGTATGTTATCATATAAAGTATATATATATCAATTACATATAATCAAAATTATAAGTGTATATATTTGCTTATATAACATATACTATAACAGCAACATATTAAAAAAGAGGCCATGGATTTTAAAAAATATGAGAAGATTATTTTGGGATGGTTTAAGGAAGTAAATATGAAGGAGAAAATGATGCAATTATATAATCTGAAACAATAGAATAAATATTTTAAAAAATAGGTCTGGTGACTTATAAAATATATATATATATTTCCCAAAGATTGAATGTTTGCCTTGTTTTATGCATAGTCCTTGGTCTATTACTCAATAACTCATTTAAAAAATAGGAATTTACATAGTAGCTCAATGATTAAAATAGAAGAAATCCATATGTGCACATATATTTAAAAGGCTGATCTTATTTTTCATTCAAAGTGTTCTTTTTTTTCGATATATTTTTTATTTACATTTCAAATGATTTCCCCTTTTCTGGACCCCCACTCCCCAAAAGTCCCATCTTAATAAAAATTATCAGAAAATCTTTGGTAGAAATATGTTATACAATTCAATTTTGACATTAAAGTTTTGGTTACTGTATAACTAAAGTATTCAAAACCATAGGCTGTGGAGATTAAAAGTTTATATTATAGTTCTCAGGTGTTCACAAATCAGCATTAAAATTTCATAAGAATGAACATGATGACAGAGCAAAATGAATTACACTAAAACTTGATTTTGCCAGCTAAAAAAATATTTCGTGAGGCAAATAATGCAGAATCCAACTTCTAGCCTTAGTCAGTGAGAAGGACTACTTTGGTTTTCTGAGTATATCAATGATGTTTTCAGAAAACCTTCACAAGGATGATATGGGTCTTCTGCAGCAGAAGTGAGTGCCAGATGGAATGCCCACCTCATGTCATGGTGCATCTACCTTTAAGAAGCACTAACATTTGGATAAAGACCTTGGGAAAAATACAATGTACAAAACCCAATCTGTTGTACTGATACTGATTTAAGATGATGGTTACTTCTCACACCATCATATGTATAACAAATTTCTAAAGTGGTACTTCCTATCTGTAAATGTAATTTTTAGTCACCATAACTTTTGTCTTGGCTGGCTTACTGTGGAATAAAGTCACTCACTGCTGCAAGTCGGCTGTTCTGGCTCAGAGTCCTCTCCATGCTCGCGGATCTAATCTGCCTTCTCTCAGCTTCTCAGTGAGTTGCTCTGGTTGGCCTCAGACTAGCTTGGTCAATTTGATTTAACCTTCTGGCTTCTTTTTGTTCTCTAGCTTCAACTACCTCTGTTAAACTTCATTAAACTGCATGAACTCACTAAAGAACTCTATTCTACTCACTGCACTAACTCCACGGCACGGCTCCTTAGTAGCTTCTCTTTCCTCTTCTCATGAGAGTTAATCAAATCCTGTCTCTGACTCATTCTCTCAAATCTTTCTCTGATTTTTCACTTTCTCTGTCCGTCAATTAGATATCACTTTCAGACATAGATGTTTCCTTCTACAAATTAATTTTATTTCACAGGTCTGTGTATTCCAGCAAGGGGGATTAAAGGTGTGTGGTGTGTCAACGTTTCAGCTGGATCACATAGACTGAGAACTTTGGATATTATCCCTTGCCAGAGCAGCCACGATGCTGCATTAAAATTCCTCTACATATTTCTTTGCCAGGAGAGCTGGGCATGAAAGCTTAATGTGTGACACTTTAATTTCAGGTTATAAACTTTAGTAGCCAACTACTGTTCCCTAATCAAACATAACTAAGGACAATGTGAAATAGGCAGTGATTCTTTACTACTTTTTATAAAATATTACTTCAATAACTTCTAACTTATTTCAATATCAGTAAATATAGTTTGTCTGTAAGAATGCGGTATCTTTTCATTACCTTGAGATACTTCCGAATCATATTTTAATTCCTATTTAAATGACAGATTTTTTTATTTATTTAATATTTTTTACAGTCCACATTTTAACCCCCTCCCAGTCTACCAACTGACTATTCCATATTTCATACCTCCTCCTCCTGTCTGTACAAGGATGTCCTCATCACCTAAACCCCACCCTAACAGATGTCCCCATTTTTTTATTGTCTTGAGGGTTAGGTGCATCTTCTCAGAGTCCAGACCTGGCAATCCTCTGCTGTATATGTGTTGGAGGCCACATATCAACTGGTGTATGATGTCTGGTTGTTGGCCCAGTAACTGACAGATCTTGGGGGTCCAGGTTAGTTAAGACTGCTGGTCCTCCTACAGGATCACGCTCCTACTCAGCTTCTTCCATGTTTCCCAACTTTAAGCTCAAGGTTCAGAAGCTTCTGTCCATTGGTTGGGTACAAATATCTGCATCTGACTCTTTCAACTGCTTGTTGTGTCTTTCAAGCAGATGTCATGACAGTTTCCTTTTTGTGAGCACTCCTTAGCCTCAATAATAGTGTTAGTCCATAGGGCCTCCCCTTGAGCTGGATCCCACCTTGAGCCTGTCGCTGGACCTCCTTCTCCTGGGGTTTTTCTCCCTTTTCTCCATTCCCTGCAGTTCTTTAGACAGGAACAATTATGGGTTAGAGTATTTGACTCTGGGATAGCAACGCCATCCCTCACTTGATGCCCTGTCTTTCTGCTGGAGGTGGCCTCTACAAGTTCCCTCTCCCTATTGTAGGGCATTTCATCTAATTTCCCTTTGTTTGAGTCCTGAGAGTCTCCCACATCCTAGGTCTCTGGTACATTCTGGAGGAACCACCCAAGTCCTACTTCCTAAGGTTGCCTGTTTACATTCTTTCCGCTGGCCCTCAGAGCTTCAGACTTGTTTCTTCTTCCAAAACCTGATCATGTTCCCCTCTCCCCCTCCTGTCCTCTTTCTCTTCCAGGTCCTTCCCTCCCCCCTCATGTGATTGCTTTCTTCCCCCTCCCAAGTGGACCTGAGGATTCCTCATTTGGACCCTTCAGCTTGTTAACCTTTTGAGTTCTGTGGATTGTATCATGCATATTCTGTACTTCTTTTGGCTAATATCCACTTATAAATGAGGATATACTATGCATGTCCTTTTGGGTCTGAGTTACCTTGCTCAGGATGATATTTCCCAGTTCCATCCATTTGCCTGCAACTCAGTATGCCCTCATTCTCAATTGCTAAGTAGTATTCCATTGTGTAAATGAAGCATCTAAAAGTAAGATCACCTGCTCAGTTATAAAGACGATCACACTGGCATATGGTGTTCATTAATTTATTTTATACTTTTCTAACCATATTTTATCCCTCACGACATAATCTTTTTTCTTTTACAGTACTCTGTTTTGTCAGATGTTCCGCTTTTAAATTGCTGTCCTATAACCAACTCAAACTATTCATGTTTGATTGCCAACTTACTGAGTCCCATGGATAGACCTATAGCATATTATGTCTCTTTAGTTTTCCAATGAACTAGAGTTTCTCACATTTCAATAAATATTTCTGTTCCGAAATTTTCTAAAGAATAAAAATGTGATCCTACCTCATGGGTTGAAATATTAAATCAGCCAATTCACACAGATTCAACCTTTTTTTAAAGACATAATCGATTAATGCTGCTTACACACACTCTCACATACACACACATACATACACACACACACAGACACACAGTCACACACACACACACACACACACACACACACACACACACACACATATATATATATATATATATATATATATATATAATGTTTCAGAAGTGTACTTTTTGTAATTCAGTCATGTATAAGTGAGTCCCCAGATGCCATTAAACAGGCTGAAAAAGCATCCTACAGATCTCGTTCTAGGAAAGAAACCTGGTGGTATACAATTCATGCAATTCAATTATATATAATAAAACAATAACCAGGTTTGGAAAGAACTGTGCTTATTTATTGCCATTCTAGAGATACCTTGGTGTAAAAAATATGTTTCACCATGTAGTACTTTGCCATGAGCATTACTTATACAGTGTTTCTAATGCTGAAACTACTTTTCCTTATTAGTTATGCTATAACTCTGGAGCAGTATATAACACTGGTTAGTAGTAGTGACTCAATAACTCCATTTTTTGTTTCAATTCTGCCCTTTCTCTTTTCTTTTCTTTTTTAATAAATTGATTATTTTATTTGTTTATATTTCAATCATTTCCCCATTCTTGGTTTCCCATCCACAAATACCCCCCATCCCATTCTCCTTCCCCTTTGCTTCAAGAGGGTGTTCTTGGACCCACCAACTTCTGCCTTACTGCACTAGCATCCCCCTATATTGGGGAAACAAGCAGGACAGAGAACTTCTCCTCCCATGATGTCAAATAAGTCCATCCTCTGCTACATATGTAGCAGGAGCCATAGACCCATCCAGGTATACTCTTTGGTTGGTGGTTTAGTCTATGGGAGCTCTGGGGGGACAGGGAGTACGGTTAGTTGCTATTGTTGTTTTTCCTAAAGGGTTGCTTATTAAGAAAAAGTTTGGATTATAATAGTGCCAATCTTAAACTTGTGATCACAAGAATAGCTGATTGTTAATAAGTACAATAAGTGTTTTAAGCCATTGTTGGGTACATACTAACTGGTGATAGTCAAAGCATATTTGTTCATAATTAACTGAGAAGGCATAGCTATCATGTATCTTGTGGTATGGGTTCATCTTCTGGTTCTAAAAAAGGGAGAAAGATAAACAGAGAATAATACTACCATAGCATTTGGTTTTGCATAAACACCCAGGAAAAGAAGGGTGTTTGCTTTATCTTGAGAATATCGTCCTTATGAAGTGCTTTCCCATTCGTCCATTTTTAGTCCTGCTCAATAGCATACATTTTATTTAACAGGAGGTACTTGTGCATGCTTGGATTCTGCCTGTGGGCTCAAACCTTTCTACACATGAGCGATAATTAAATCAATCAAGCCTTCCTCTGCTATGTTTCCAACAGTTTAGAGAAATTATAAGCTGCCTAAGGCAGCCTTTCCAGATCTGCTTTCAATTAAGATTTCTCTGCCTCCACCTGTCCAGTGAATTGAGAAAAAAGGTAACATATGTCTGCCAAGATGCTACTTCATTCTTCTGTTTAATATTTTCTGGCTGGCACAATGTAGTCCCTAGGCTTCGTTCTCACTAAATGCTATCTGTAAGAGAGCACTCATATGATGCTATGTCCCTCAATTGGAGAACTAGTTTCTTGGTCATCTATCTAGAAGTAAAATTTTATTGGTGCATTAGTTTTAATAATTAAAACTTAAATGTTACATTTTGGGTGGAGGTGTTTCCAATAAAGTAGAATGTCAGTTAGTGCTAACTGGATGGGTGGGTTGGGGAGCACCCTCACAGAGGCAGTTGGTGGTTTTGTTATTGGGGGTTTGGGGAGAGGAAACCAGCAAGGGGTGTAACATTTGAAAAGAAAATAAACAAAATAACCAATAAAAAATTAAAATAATATATATATGCTGAAGTTAAAAAATGCTGTATCCTCCTTGTTTAGGGGGATTTTAAACAAGGAAGAACTGGATCCTCCTTGTTTAGGGGGATTTTAACGTCAAACTAGAAGGATAAATGCCAGGATAATATATCAGGCCAGGAAGGAGGCAGAAGTCACATGTCATAATTATAATTGATGAGCTGACATAGGTGGATGTTGAATTAAAACCTAATGAGTGAATATTCTACAGGAAGCAAGAAATGCTGACTTATCTCTGAGAACTTCTAACACCATAAAAATAAATCCTGTCTGTGATAATGAGAACTATGTTTTCATCAAGAATTTTTTAACTATAGTATCATCCATACTATAGTTATAATGCCTGAAACATCTAGATACACAGTATGCTGAAAATGGAGAGTACATAGCACACTTGCATATTTGTATTGTAGCTATATATGGAGTTCATGATCATGTATTCAATTAACATATTCTTGAAGAAAAGTGAATTTTCATTCATTATTTTTACCATTTCTAGTGTAATAAAAATGGTACTTACCACCCTTATTTAAAAAGTTAATTAACTTTAATATCTTTTATATTATTGAGAATTTTACATAGGGTTAAATAATAGAATATGACCATGTTAACATCCTATTTCTAGCCTCTAAGCCCCTCTATTTTCCCACCCTGGTGCTTTTTGTAACTACATTTATTTTCATAACTCACTGAGTATGGTTAATGTTTTCCTTCTGTGCATAGTTGTCAAGCTAAATCATAAGAATATGGTAATTCTATTCTTTATAAAAAATTTCTCTTTCCATCTTCCTGCTTTGTTAGAATAATAGCTTGGGGTTTCTTTATTATGATCTCCTTTGATATTTATTACAAACAGGGAAATATCTCTTGGTATATTTTAAGCCCTCTACTATGAGTAATTTTAGTCATGGTCAACACCAATGATGTTTTCATATGTGGGGTCAAAAATCATATAGGATGCTAGATCACAATTTTATACAATGCAAGGTACAACATTGAGTATGTGACCCATCTATGGACATTTTTTGTACATTCACACACACACACACACACACACACATGTCATTTTGATTAATTGTATTATAAGCCACTAATGTTTAAAGTGGTACCTGGAATTTAGCAGTTCCTTAATGGCTACAAATCCATATATTCTCTATTATTTTCTTCACAAATGAACTTATTATTAGATGTCAGATGCTGAAAATATATGAATATTTAATATCAATATAATTTACTTTTCTGAATCTCTGATGCAATTAATTAATAGAAGTTAAAATTGGAAGCTGTTAAGTTTCTTGGTTAGTTGGTTCCCCTGCTCCCAACTGGGGAAATTGAATCAGCTTGGCACTTCACATTGGAATCAGGATATAAGTTGTTTTTATTTCTGTTCAGTTTTGTTTGTTTTGTACAACCCTCACCTCCTGTAACAGTCATTTGTTCCTTTGTGTGTACATGTTCGAGTATCATATAAAAACAAATAAGATGGAAATGTGTCCTAGAGTTTAGAAAGCAGAAATAACTTGAGCCTGTTAGATATAATGATGAATACTGAAAATCTAATCTTGGTAAGGGTGCTCAAAATTAAGATGAGCTTGGGGATTACAATAACCTTCAATGTAAGCATAGTTTGAATAACTGGTCTCTGAGGAAGATCTGGAAAATGGAATGAAGCACAACTTCTAAATTTGCTTTAAGCAGCATTTTCTTGCTTATTATCAACAAAGTTTCCTCTGCTGCCTTCTAGCTAACTACTGCACATTTAATCACTGTAGCAACATGTCAAATTGCTCTGAATTCAAGCCCATCAAGGATGTGGAATTCCTGGATTAAAAAGAGCCTTGGCGGGTCAGAGCTCATACTCTCTATTTACTCTGTCTTTTGCTATCAACTTCAGTAAATGTAGCCAAAGAATTAAATCATTAACGAAACTTGCCTCTTACTCTGCATCATTTTTAACCCATATTGAAAAATTTTTGCCTTCATTCCACAGGGATTTTATCTTATTGTTTACGAACTGCAAATTTCAAAGCTGTTGCACCCAGCATATGCTGTGCTGCTGTGTTATGGTACAAAGACAGTTAAAAGGAAGCAGTACTGATAAGGCTCGTCATATTTCCAATATATTCACTTTTCAAGTTAGTTTGCATGGATTTATTCCATTCTTAATGAGTCCCCAAGTGACACGTGGTGCAAGAGGTCTTACTTGTGTAGAGCATCCTGCTTAAGAGATGACTCATTCAAGTTTTCTACATTGTATTTCTTCTGTTCCAAACTCTAGAAAATCATTCAGTTATAGTATAACTTGTTTATCAATTAGAGTATAGCATATACATACATATATATATATATATATATATACACATATATATATATATACATATATATATATAAGAAGCCTAGCCTCACTTGCAGAAATACATGGTGATCAAATATAGAAAACATATTAAGATTATAATTCTATCATAATTACTTTTATGGTCAAAAGAAGGTGGATTTCACCTTGTTTCTTATTCTTCCATTTTGACATATTTTAAATGATTCTTGTTCTTTTCTATTTCTTCATTTCCTTGCACTATCATTTCCTTTTCACCATTTTTATCAATATTCATGAACACCTGAGCTAAAGACTAGAGGAGTTGAAGAGGACCAAGTTTCAAAGTGTCAACCATCATGCTGCTCTAGCTTTAAATGAAAGCTGGATTTGGTAGTGCATGCTTGTTACTCCAGCAATCAGTGGGAAAGGCATTACTAATGCATGTAATACATGAAGGGTAAGGAGACCAATTGGTGAAATTTTATAATACATATATAATGCTTATCTTATTATATATGTATTATATGCTAGGTATGTATATAGAATAACATACCTACTGTTCACTTATAAGAAAAAGGTGAAATGATAGAAAATGTCACCACATTCAGTTTTCTAAATTCTCCTCTTATAAGAAGTATGCATGATTGTTACAAGTGGATCAGCACAGATAGGAAGGTCTTAACGGAGGGATTCCACAGTGGAAAATAATTTGTGATAATCTGGGTAAGGATTTACAGGAGAACAGGGTGAGTTAGGGAAATACTCGGCAGAGTAAAGAATTTGGCTTCACAGCCTCAATTATAAGTGGTCTTGGCCAAACTGTTTAAGAGAATGTTTTAGTTATTTTTGGTGCCAAATCACAGAGTAGAGACTTAAAACTATTTATTTGTTAAAGGACGATGTGAACTACAAGATGGAAGTTGCAGCATTTAATAGAAATTCTTTCTGTTTCATAGACAGTGACTTCTTATCTTATCCTTTCATATAAAAAAGATGAAGTTTTCCGTGGTATCTTTAGCAGGGTTTTTGTCTTTCAAATATCTTCCATATATGAGGGATTCACCTTTCTTGTGTTATGATTTTCTAAAGGCTCCTAATACTGTTACCTTAAGTACTAAACTTCAACAAAGAAATTTGAAGAAAGATTAAAGAGGCCACAAATACTCAGTCTGAAATAGAAGCCAAAACCAACTCTAGACTTGACAGACTTTTAAATTTGATCAGTGTCTCATTTTTGTTGTGTTAATAATTTATGTCATGTGTAACAAGTAAGAAATTAAATAATGTTACTAAATAGTATAATTAATCCTATGTAAATTTTATCAGCTATTATAATGTATCATACATAAATTTTATGCACACATTTAAATGTATGTAAATGTATTTGACAATTAATGCATTTAATTTAAATTACCCAGATCATTATACTGGCCTGTACAAAGATTTATATATCTTGAGTCCTTTGACAACTTGGATATTCTCCAATTCTCTATTGGGATCAATCCAGTGCAAGAAGACTTCTGTTCGACTCTATTGTGAATTATACATTACTGCTTATGAGTGACAGTAATTAACCTCAACAATGTCAGTCAACTTTCATCACAGACAGAGGTCACGAAGTAAACTGAATAATCACAAGACTAGGACATTTGACACCCTTTTATTATTGTTGTTACTATGTCTTCAAGATTGAATTGAAAATCACTGTCAAGAAAATTTAACAAAAAACAATATGAACTATGACATTCCAGCTTCATTTAGAAATACATAAGAAACATTTTTATTTATACAAGTAGCTTTGTGAAAGACAAAGTGGTGTCCATGACACTTGTATGCACATATTTTAGGATGTTTAATTATAAAATTCTAGATGAAGTGAACAAGATATTATCTTCAAAACCTGACACACAATTAAATAACAAAGATCATGACATGCACCATACAAGTTATTAAATACAATTATCTTTATAAAACAGCAAAAAGTTTCATTCCTAAAAATGAGCATGTTAATGTGATATGGAATTTATGACTCCTAATAAATTAATAGATATAAACATGAATGATTCCTTAGATATATTAGAAATTTAATTAGACTCAGGATTGCAGTCTGTGTTTCATTATAACATAATACCTGTGCATTGAAATTTTAACTTTACATTAAAAATTTTTGACATTCTTTTATAGTTTGAAGTTAATACAAATTTATTAAGAAAAATCACAAAATATCATTATATTCAAGATAAACTTTTAAGTTCTTTATGCATTCATTATTTCATTGAAAATTGAAATCAAATATTTATTAGTTTTATGTTAAGAGATAATTTTTAATCATAAAAGCAATTACTATTTTGATATTGTATAGATGTTGCCTTTCATATTATTCAAGAGTATACCAACTATTTCATTAAGATGCCTATTTTGCTGTCACAGACTTAAAATCTTGTGTTATTTATAGAATTTTTGAAATAAATAGTAAGAAAGAAATATTAGTTCCAACATTTTTTCTACTTTCTTATACTTGGCAATAGCTTATTTAATTAAATTATGCAACACTGTCTTCAAACAAACATGCAATGGCTTTTCTACTTTGGGTTACTCAGATAAGACTTTATAAGATAACGTTGTATTTTCTAGAAATTTCCATTGTTTTTGACTTATGATCTCCAAAAATAGCTAATTTCTTACAAGCGATTTGAGGTAGCCCTCTCTGGTGGCTGGAACCATCATAATAGGTTTTCTATGAATTAGCAAGTGATATAAATTGTGGGAGACTGAAAAGGCCTCATTTTCAGTATTTCTACTGTATTAGAACTCTGATGTTCAGCCACATACAGACTCTCAGAACTAGAAAAGAAGCAGGCAATGCAACTGAGTCAGGAGGTTAATGGTGCACTCTTAGCAAAGCATCTTCCTGGGGAGAATAGCAACCCACAGCATGAATGTTGTCAAAACTGACTAAGAATTAGATGTCTGTGTGGTATTTAAAGATATTTCTCCCATAATAGCTTTGTGTTTGTTTGTTTGTTTGTTTGTTTTTGATTGGATATTTTCTTATTTTTTTGCAAATTTCCTTTACTTAGTTCATTTTTTAAAATTGAATATTGTCTCCATTTGCATTGCCACTGGTAAACATTTTCTTTATTTACATTTCAAATATTTTCTCATTTCCAGGTCTAGCCTTCAGAAACCCTGTATCCCATTCCCCTCTCCCTTTCTTTATGAGGGTGCTTCCCTACCCACCCACCCATTCCAGTCCTCCTGCTCTGGCATTCCCTTACACTGGAGCACCAAACACCATCAGGCCCAAGGGTCTCTCCTGCCACTGATGTCCAACAAGGCCATCATCTGCCACATATGTGGCCAGACCACATATGTGGTCACTCCATATTTATTCTTGGGTTGTTGGTCCAGTCTCTGGGAGCTCTGGGGGATCTGACCTGTTGACACTGTTGCTCCCTCCATATTGTAAATCCCCTCAGCTCTTTCAATCCCTTCTCCAACTCCTCCATCTGGGACCTCTAAGCTCAGTCCAATGGCTGACTGCAAATATCCACCTATGTCATTGTCAGGCTCTGGCAGAGCCTCTCAGGAGACAGCCATATCTGGCTTCCATCAGCAAGCACTTCCTGGCATCCACAACAGTGTCCATGTTTGGTGGCTGTATATGGGATGGATCCTCAGGTGAGGCAGTCTCTGGATGGCCTTTCCTTCAGTTTCTGTTCTACATTTTGTCTCCTTTGTGATTATTTTGTTCACCCTTCTTAAAAGCACTGAACCATCCACATTTTGGTTTTCTTTTTTCTTAGACTTCATATGGTCTATGAATTGAATCTTGGGTACTCCAAATTTTGGCTAATATCCACTTATCAGTGAGTACAAATAATGTTTGTTCTTTTACCTCACTCAGGATGAAGCTATACTCCAGACAACCAAATAACCCTATTTTACAAAAATGGGGAATAAAGCTAAACATAGAATTCTCAACTGAGGAAACGTGAAGGGCTGAGAAACAGCTAAAGAAATGTTGAACATCCTTTGTCATCAGGGCAGTGCAAATCCATCCAACCCTGAGATTTCACCTCACATGAGTCAGCATGGCTAAGATCAAGAATTCAGGTTACAGCAGATGCTGGTGAGGATGTGAAGAAAGAGCAACAGCCCTCCATTGCTGGTGGGAATGCAAGCTGGTACAACCACTCTGGAAATCAATATGCTGGTTCTTCAGATAATCAGACATAGTCCTACTTGAGGACCCAGCTATACCACTCCTGAACATATGCCCAGAAGATGCTCCAACCTGTAATAAAGACACATGCTCCACGATGTTCATAGCAGCCATATTTATAATAGGCAGAAGCTGGAAACAATCCAGACGTTCCTCAGCAGAGAAGTGGATGTAGAAAATGTTGAACATTTACACAATGAAATACTATTTTATACAAAACCATATTTACTTCAAATATTACTTCAAACTTTAAAAATATCAAATATACAAATACTCAGCTATTAAAAAACAACAACTTCACAAAATTCACAGGCAAATAGATAGAAATTCCCTAATATCTTGATGCTTTATAATATTATTTG
Source organism: Apodemus sylvaticus (assembly GCF_947179515.1). NCBI lineage: Eukaryota > Metazoa > Chordata > Mammalia > Rodentia > Muridae > Apodemus > Apodemus sylvaticus. The sequence goes on from NC_067479.1 coordinate 15,130,149, forward strand.
TCATCTTGTTATCATTTCTCTATTAAAGAACACGTGGTTATACAGAGTATCATATTTTAAAAGACATTAATTTTAATATATGTAAATATATGTATAATATTTATATTTATAAGCTTATTTTTACAAGTATAGAATGCTATAGAATATAGGTCTATATAAATCTATAATAGGTTCCTGGACCTTTTTTACTAAAATATGAGAGTATAAATTTTATTATTAGAATTTCTGCATAATTCAACCAAGTGAATTCATTTTTGTATTAAATAGTTTATGTTAATACATTTTTGTCAGGGCTGGAGAGACAGCTCAGGCGTTAAGAGCACTGACTGCTCTTCCAGAGGTCCTGAGTTCACTTCCCAGCAACCGCATGGTGGATCACAACAATCTGTAATGGGGTCTGATGACTTCTTCTGGTGTATCTGAAGACAGTGACAATGTACTCATAAATTATATACGTCCATCCATCCATACATGCATACACACATACATACATACATACATATATATATATATATATATATATATATATATATATATATATATGTGTGTGTGTGCGTGTGTGTGTGTGTATGTATGAAAATAATTTTAAAAAACTATTTGTCTTGTGCAAGTTGTCTCAGCTTTCAGTGGTATGATTATAATATTTATTAAATGAGATTAAATACATGTAACTTCATCTAGAAACCACTATAGAGGCCAGGTACCATGAGCACCATTTTTTGAAAGGTCAAAATTATTTCTACTGCTGGTGATTTTGTTTTTATATACAAAAAACTTTAAGAGAGAGCAACAGGTGACTACAATGAAATGGAATGACACAATGCCATTTGAGTTGTCCTGTCTGATACAAGACTGTTAGCCTACATGTGATGTAGTCACTATGCATTATTCTCATTAAATTTTCACCAGAGTATATTGTTCCCCTTAACTTCCCTCTATTTACCCATTCCTTATTTTGCTTTATGTCTTTGAAATTATTTGTTTATGCTAAGAATCTTATATATATTTGCTATTTTATATGAAACCATTGTACTTCAAATATTACTTCAAAATTTAAAAATATCAAGTATACAGAGAAGGCTTAAAGAAATGTTTCATGTTCTATTTAGTCAATAAAGTTTCAAATACAAGTCAATATAGTATATTTTTAGTTTAATATACAACTGAATTAAATAAATTAAGAAAGTTAAACTAGGTTTGTAACTTACAAGAAAACTAATGAAATGGAAGAGGAAAACATATTTAGGAAGGAACATATTAGGAAGAACATATTAGGAAAGAAAAATTATAGATTAACAAAATTAAAATTACCAAGATACCTTTTACACTGATACTATTTAGATATTAGTGTCATAGCTATTTATTTTTCAGCTATGCTACTTTGCATGTGGGAAACATTTTTTTAAGTGTAACTCGTGGGAACAATCTTATGATCGTCTGTGGGAAATAACTGTTAATACATATATCATGAGAATGGCCTACTTTCCAGCAGTTTCTCAAAATTCAAGTTAAATATACATTGGCTCTTAGCCCAAAATCCTTGGCAACCTTTGTTACCCAGTGAATACAGATACAGTCACTTGGATGCATGAAATGTTTTCCTTAGTAATTACTGTGAATGGGATGCAGATTTGTATAACATTGGGCAGAATCTTAATTTTAATAGAGAACTGTTTATCTGTATTAGTCTTTAATGTACATTATGTTGATTTTTGTTATCTACAAAATGATCCCTCTAGCTCAAACAAATTGATGTTTTCATTTTTGTTTAACAAAATTTTATTTTGAAAAAAAAACATTTTCTTTTAGTGTGAAAGTTTATGACTTGAACTTGTATTCTGATTTTATCTTCCTTTCTTGGAGTGGTACCTCAGAAACATAATGACAGGAAGAAAAAATATAATTATACTCCAAATATATTTATGTAACATAAAAATCATTTTAAACTAATGGAAACTCTAAAGGAAATATTATTATTATCATCATCATTATTATTATATACAAATTAGTAAATTATTTGTTAGGCAATTGAAAAACTCTTAATCAGAAAAAGATGCCATCTATGATTTGAAAGAGTTCTATTCCTTTAAAAGCCACAAGCAATCTCAATGTAGGTCAAGGGTCTACATGTAACTGGTTTTACTTTAGTGCGTAGAATTTCATTTCACTGTGGGGAAAATATTTTCATTCATGACAAAGGTCACTAAGCTCTACAAAATTTGATTGTGATATTAACCTAAAAATATACAGTCAAAAATTTATGCTCCAGAATAATTTTGTAAACTAGGTCAAACCCCTGAAATTCTTAGCTTTAATGTATCAAGCTGTGTGCAGCAAAAAGGAAATGAAATTTTAAGTAATAACTTTTTTATGGCTTTTAATTTACTTTTTTTTTATTCAATATCGTCTGTGTTTACATTGCCAATGGTAAAAGCTTTCCTGATATCCTCTCTCCCCTAAGACTCCCAACCCTTCCCTTTCCTCCTCTCCCCTGTCTCCATCTAACACACTCCCTCCTTCCCCCCCCTCGGTTTCCTTTTGTTGGGGCCTATGTTGAGTCTTAACCTGACCAAGGACCATTCCTCCCACTGATGCTCAACAAGGCCTTCCTCTGCCACATTTTTGGATGGAACCATGTGTGCCCCTTGGTTGATGGATCAGTTCTTGGTAGTTTTGGGGTGTCAGTGGCCAGAATCATTGTTCTTCCCATGGGGCTGTAAACCCCTTCTGCTCCTCTGGATCATCCTCCACCTCCTCCTCTTTCATTGTAGTGTCAGGGTTTATTGACTGTTTATAGGTTGAAGCCCCAGGTAGGGCATCTCTGGGTGGCCTTTACTTCAGTTTCTGCTCCATCCATTGACTCCCTTATTGTTCCTGTGACTATTTTGTTCCCTTTCTTAGAGGAACCAAAGCACCCTCACTTAAGTCCTCATTCTTCTTGAGACTGGCAAATTGTAACTTGTTTATTTTTAGCTTTTTGGGCTAACATCCACTTATTAGTGAGTGCATACCATGTGTGTTCTTTTCTCATTGGGTTGCCTTTCTCAGGATGACACTTACTAGCTCCATCCATTTACCTAAGAATTTCATGAATTCATTGTTTTTAATAGCTGAATAGTACTCCATTGTGTATATATACCATAGTTTCTGTATCCATTCCTCTATTGAGAGACATCTGGGTTTTTTCCATCTTCTGGTTATTATAAATAAGGCAGTTGTGAACATAGTGGAGCATGTGTCCTTATTACGTGTAGGAGCATCTTCTGGGTATATGCCCAGGAGTGGTATAGCTGGGTCTACAAGTAGTACTATGTCTAATTTTCTGAGGAATTGCCAAACTGATTTCCAGAGTGGTTTTTCCAGCTTGCAATGCCACAAACAATGGAGAAGTGTTCCTTTTTCCCCACATCCTCTCCAGTAGCTGCCGTCCCCTGAGTTTTTCATCCTAGCCATTCTGACTGGAGAAATGTAGAATCTCAGTTTTGTTTTGATTTGTATTTCCCTGATAACTAAGGATGCTGAGCATTTCTGTAGGTGTTTTAGAGCCATTTGACTTTCCTCAGTTGAGACTTCCCTGTTTAGCTCTGTACCCCATTTTTAACAGGGTTATTTGACTCTCTGGAGACTAACTTCTTGAGTTCCCTGTATACATTGGATATTAGCCCTCTATCGGATGTAGGATTGGTAAAGATGTTTTCCCAATTTGTTGGTTGCCATTTTGTCCTATTGACTGTGGTGTCCTTTGTTTTACAGAAGCTTTGCAGTTTTAGAAGGTCCCATTTGTCAATTCTTGTTCTTAGAGCATAAGCCATTGGTGTTCTGTTCAGGAACTTTTCCCCTGTGCCCACATGTTCAAGATTTGTCTCCACTTTCTCCTCTATATGCTTCAGGGTGTCTGGTTTTATGTGTATATCATTTGTTCACTTGGACTTGAGCTTTGTACAAGGAGATAAGAATGGGTTGATTTGCATTTTTCTGCATGCAGATCTCCAGTTGACCCAACACCATTTGTTAAGAATGCTATCCTTTTTCCACTTGATGTTTTTAGCTCCTTTGTCAAATATCAAGTGGCCATACATCTGTGGGTTCATTTCTGGCTCTTCAGTTCTATTCCTTTGATCTTCCTGACTGTCTGCATACCAATACCAAACAGTTTTTATCACTACTGCTCTGTAGTAGAGCTTGAGGTCAGGGATCGTGATTGCCCCAGAAGATCTTTTGTTGTAGAGAATAGTTTTTGCTATCCTGGGTTTTTTGTTATTCCAGATAAATTTGAAAATTGTTCTTTCTATATCTATAAAGAATTGTTTTGAGATTTTGATGGGGATTGCATTGAATCTGTAGATTGCTTTCAGCAAGATGGTCATTTTTACTATATTGATTCTACCAATCCATGAACATGGGAGATCTTTCCACCTTCTGAGACTTTCTTTGATTTCTTTCTTCAGAGACTTAAAGTTCTTGTCATATAGATCTTTCACTTGCTTTGTTAGGGTCACACCTAGGTATGACACATTATTTGAGACTATTGTGAAATCATTTCCCTAATTTCTTTCTCCTCTTGTTTATCCTTTGAGTAGAGGAAAAAAGGCTACAGATTTGCTTGAGTTAATTTTATATCCAGACACTTTGCTGAAGTTGTTTATCAGCTTTAGGAGTTTTCTGGTGGAAGTCTTGGGGTCTCTTAAGTATTCTATCATATCATCTGCAAATAGTGATACTTTGACTTCTTCCTTTTTCAATTTGTGTACCTTTGACCTCCTTTTGCTGCCTGATTCCTCTGTGTAGGACTTCAAGTACTATATTGAATAGATAGGGAGAGAGTGGGCAGCCTTGTTTGGTCCCCAATTTTAGTGGGATTGCTTCAAGTTTCTCTCCATTTAACTTTATGTTGGCTACCAGTTTGCAGTATATTGCTTTCACTATGTTTAGGTATGGACCTTGCATTCCCAATCTCTCCAAGACTTTTATTATAAAGGGATGCTGGATTTTGTCCAAAGCCTTTTTATGATCTAATGAAATGACCATGTGTTTTTTTTTTCCTTTAGTTTGCTTATGTAGTGCATTACATTGACAGATTTTCATATATGAAACCTTCCCCAAATCCCTGGGATGAAGCCTACATGATGGTGGTGAATTATAGTTTTGATGCATTCTTGGATTTAGTTGGCCAGGATTTTGTTCAATATTTTTGCATCAATGTTCATGAGACAGATTGGTCTGAAGTTCTCCTTCCTATTGGTCTTTGTTTGGTTTAGATATAAGCGTTAATGTAGCTTCATAGAATGAGTTGGGTAGTGTTCCTTGAGTTTCTATTTCGTGGAAAAATTTGAAGAGTATCAGTATTAACTCTTTTTTGAAGATCTGATAGAATTCTAAGCTAAACCCATTTGGTCCTGGGCTTTTTTTTTAATGGGAGACTATTAATGACTGCTTCTAGTTCCTCAGGACTTATGGGACAATTTAGATTATTTATCTGATCCTGTTTTAACGTTGGTACCTGGTATGTATCTAGAAAGTTGTTTATTTCATCCAGGTTTTCAAACTTACACCCCACTCTCAAAAATGGACAAATCATATAATCAGAAGCTAAATAGAGATACAGTGAAACTAACTGAAGTTATGGACCAAATGGATCTAACAGATATTTATAGAATTACATTCCACCCTAATGTAAAGGTATATACCTTCTTCTCAGCACCTCATGGCACCTTCTCAAAAATTGACCATATAATTGGTCATAAAACGAGCCTCAACAGATACAGAAATATTGAAATTATTCCATTATTTTATCAGATCACCAAGGCCTAAGGTTGGTCTTAAGCTCAAACAAAAACAATGGAAAACACATATACACATGGGCCTTGAACAATGCTCTCCTCAATGATAGCTTGGTCAAGGAAGAAATAAAGAAATTAAAGACTTTTTAGAATTTAATGAAAACGAAGACACATCATACCAGAATTTATGGAACACAGTGAAAGCAGGGCTGAGAGGAAAACTCATATCTCTGAGTGTCTCCAAAAAGAGAATGGAGAGAGCTTACACTAACAGCTTGACATTGCACTTGAAAGCTCTAGAACAAAACGAAGCAAATACCCCCCAAGAGTAGTAGATGGCAGGAAATAATCAAACTTAGGACTGAAATCAATGAAACAGAAACAAAAAGAACGTTACAAAGAATCAACAAAACAAAGAGCTGGTTCTTTGAAAAGAATCAACAAGATAGATAAACCCTTAGCCAGACTAACCAGAGGGCACAGAGACAGTATCCAAATTAATAAAACCAGAAATGAAAAGGGAGACATAACAACAGAAACTGTGGAAGTTCAAAAAAAGCATCAGATCCTAATATAAGTAATAAATTTTAAAACAAATAGAGTAGTAAAGATTTAATTAATTTCTGGCAGATGATTTTATTAGATTTTTGGCAAATAAAGAACTGTCATCAGTAATAATTATATACATTATGCTATATACATTCAAAGTAATAACTTATGAATATTTCATCCTGAATTATTGACATTCTGAGATTGTGATTGTTTATTTCTGATTCTGTTAATTTTTAAAAATCATTTCTTATATGTGAATAGCCATCAAATATTCATTACAGGAAAATATTTCAATTTACTTCATATTTATTTTTAAAACTATCAAAGTCTATAAAATATGTATATTCTCATAAACTACATAAAGCAAATTTTGGTATCTTCTAAATTAATGAATAAAGGGATCTTTGTTTAGATAAAATGCTCATGTTTGAATATGCTATGCAGGTGACCTTGTATTGTCTTAAGTTCACAATTTAGAATTGATCCATTAGGGAAACCTTCTCTTCTAGGAGGCAGTCATGGTGTTTTACAGTTGCATTTCAGAATTAACCTATTTTAATACTTAAATTACATTTTTGAACTTTTGGTATCATTGCTAATAAAAAAAAATACAAAGAAAGAAATCAAATTCTAAAAGGTCCTCTTCTGACATTTTGTATTTGGACAAACATAGAAATCCAGTAGCACAGCTATTGAAACTTACTGAAAGAATACATCTAATGACAGCAAGCTTCAGTTATCATAAAAGTGTGTGCAATCTCCTTTTCTTTAGAGGCAAGAAAGAGAGTTAGAAAAACCTTACCCCAGTAAGCTTGCCTTCCTTTAGACCAAATGTAGCCTCTCAGCCTGAGAACAATTTTACAAACTGGTTCCGATCTCTGAGACAAGATCTTTGTTTTTCAGAGAAAAGTTGAGATCATGGTGAAGAGAGGCTTAGCCTCAGTATGAAAAACTGTTTTTCATTTGAATTGCAAAATACCTCAGGGAAGATAGATACATCCTAAGGAGGAGAGAATTTTTAGCATATAGTTTTAGAGGGCCAAGAACATGCTACTCACATCTACTAAGTTCTAGCAAGGTCCTTTCCTGTTGTACACACAATTCATGGCACTGTGTAATTATCAGTTGAGGAAGAGGTAAGCTTAATAAAAATAGTAGTAACATAATGCAAATAGTGATTTCCAAAATGATTATAGAGTATGAGTGCTCAAGGTTATTAATGCTAATTGCTCATTGCTTCTCTGAAACTGAAATTTAAGGAAGACATGGTATCACAAGCTTATAATGCAAGCTACTAGAAAATTTAAAATAGTAGACTACAATGGGTGAGCCCTGCTTAGGCTCAGTCACAGCATGTTTGCCACCATCAACAAGGCCATTGACTGGATAAGGCTTAGTGGGGGCATGTTTGTGCACATGAGTGCACGCTCACACACACACACACACACACACACACACACACACACACACATACACATTCACACCCTTGGCATTCTGCATTTAATAGCACATTAAAATTGGAAAGTATTTGGTGTGATTTCATTTATTTTCTTTGTTTAAAAGAGAATACAAAAATATTTCTTAAAAATATATAAAAATGATGGTGAGGTGTTTTGGATAGCCCTGGTGCTCTTTGTATTTTGATGCTAATTTTGATTCTCCAAGAGGAGCTGCCTGTGATAAGGAGAGAATCATGTACTCAGGTGATTTCAGGGGAACCTTCCCCTAATGACTAAAGATTTCAGGGGACCAATCACTGGTCGAAGAGTAGGCAGGATTTCCAGGTCAGAGAGCAGAAGAGAGGAGGCAGGAGCAAGAGTTGGCTTTTGGATGAGAAGGGTTATGGAGTATAGCCTTGGCTTTCTTGGAATTCACTCTGTAGACCAGGCTGGCCTCAAACTCAGAAATCCACCTGCCTCTGCCTCCGAAGTGCTGGGATTAAAGGCATGTGCCATCACTGCCAGTCCTGTTGGGAACTTCTACCTGAGGTTTAACTTAGAGTGACTTAGATTTGTAATAAGTGCAGCCCAATAGGCAATGGGAATTTGGAAGTGTGGGGCTGGCATGGCAGCAACATGCCAATGAGAATTTAACAAGTTTGGTGGAGAGATTTCAGAGCTCCAGGTCAGAGACTCACCAAAGATGAGACTAGGGCCTGCCTGCCAGTACCTGGCTTGCCTACCCACTGGTGGCCCGAAGGCGTAACATGGTTTGCTTTTTTATATATTTCATGCAACTGTGAGGAGTATTGAGGTTGAATATATTTATTCATATCCTATAACAGAGGAGTTAAACTGGTTACATGTATTCATATTTGTATTTAAAATTAAATTCATACTCCATTTTATGCCTTAATGTTTTTAAAGTGATGAACTCTATAATTCATTCTTTTAAAAAAAAAGACAAAAGACTATTCCCATTAAAATTTAGCATAGTTTCTCACATCACTGCACAGTAATAAATCACTGCCCTTTGAAATATAATTTTAATCAGTTTAAATACATTTTACTATCTGTAAAACAAAAATAGATGTGATAAGAAAATTTACATTATTTTAACCATCTCTTATTGACATGCAGATTATAGAATCTATATAAAGTAGATTAATTTATCATCATATATAATTCATACATTAGTGATGTAAAAATAAATTTATTTCCTATGCTATCTACACTTGAAATGAAAAGCAAATTGTTTGTCTTGCAATAGGAGCTTTATACCATAAAAGTTTGTCAGAATCTAAAGTAATTGAGTAATATTTAAAATGCAATGGGACCCTTTGACAAAGAAAATGTAGCTAAAATCTTTACTGAGGTAAGTAGCAAGGTTTTTTGAAAACTCTTTAAAATTCTAGTGACACTAATATCAATTAAAATTTACACAGGAGTTGTAACATTTACTGAAACATTGATGCTGAATGTTGAAACAAAAACCTTACAAAAAATATAAATTTAGGCTTCCAATCTTGATCTGATCCCCAGAGGTAAGGCTGTCCTATATACCTCCACACCCAAATCCTGCCAGGAAAGTGCTGGTCTCCCAGGAGTGCTCTCACTCCTGAGCCCAGAAGTGAGATCACCAATTTTGCTCCAAAAGTGGTCCAAAGTGAGACCCACCATTAGCTCACAGGGCACAAGAACAGCAGAGCAGCTGGGGTCTTCCAGTATCCATCTTTTCCTCAGAGCTAAGGATGTCCCACAACCCTCCACACTCAAATCCCACCAGGAGAGAGCTGGTCTCCCTAGCAGTACTGACACACCAAAAGTCACAGGTTCATAGGCCCACAGGAGGGACAAGCTCTAGTCAGAGACAGCAAGAAAAAGTAACACCAGAGGTAACCAGATGGCAAGAGGCTAGTACAAGAAATTAAGCAATAGAAATCAAAGCTACTTGGTATCATCAGAACTCAGTACGCCCACCACAGCAAGTCCTGGATATCCCATCATACTGGAAAAGCAAGATTCAGATTTAAAATCACATCTCATGATGAGGAGAGAGGACTTTAATAAGGACATAACTAACTCTCTTAAAAAAATATATAACACAGATAAACACTTAGAAGCCCTTAAAAAGGAAACACAAAATTTCCTATAAGAATTATAGGAATATACAAACAGGTGAAGGAATTGAACAAAACTATGCAAGATCTAAAAATTGAAATAGAAACAATAAAGAAGACACAAAGGGAGACAACCCATGAAACAGAAAACCTATGAAAGAGACGAGGAGTCACAAATTCAAACATCATCCATAGAATGTAAGAGATAGAAGAGAGAATGTCAGGTGCAGAAGATACCATAAATAACATGGACACAACAGACAAAATGTGAATTGCAAAGTGCTTCTAACTGAAAACATCTATGAAATCCAGGACACAGTGAGAAAACCAAACGTATGGATAATAACTATAGAAGAGAGCAAAGATTCCCAACTTAAAGAGTCAGTAAATATATTCAAAAAAATTATAGAAGAAAACTTCCCTAACCTAAAGAAAGAGATGCCTATGAACATATAAGAAGCCTACAAAACTCCAAATAGACTGGACCAGAAAAGAAATTCCCCCTGTCATGTAATAGTCAAAACAACAAATGCACAAAACAAACAAACAAACAAAGAATATTAAAACTAGTAAGGGGAAAAGGGCAAGTAACCTATAAAGGCAGACCTATCAGAATTATACCAGACTTCTCACCAGCCACTATAAAAGCCTTTATAGGTTACTTGCCCTTTTCCCCTTACTAGTTTTAATATTCATTTAATACATTGCACCTCACACAATAACAGTGGAAGGCTTAAACATGCCACTCTCATCAATGGACAGATGATGGAAACAGAAATTAAATAGAGATGCAGTGAAAGTAGCAGAAGTTATGAAACAAAAGGATTTAACAGTTATCTGTAGAACATTTCATTCTAAACCAAAAGAATACACTGTCTTCTCTGCACCTCATGGTATCTTCTCCAAAACTGAGCATTTCAAAAAAAATAGGTAGCAACAGCTTCAAGAAAATTAAAATAATCCCATGCATCTTATCAGATAACCATGGACTAAGGCTGGTCTTTAAAAACAACAAAAACAACAGAAAGCCCACATACACATGGAAGCTGAACAATATTCTAATCAAGAATAACTTAGTCAAGAATTAAATAAAGAAAGAAATTAAAGACATTTTAGAATTTAATGTAAATTAACACACAACATATGGAACTTATGGAGCACAATGTAAGAAATGCTAAGACGAAAATGCATAGCTCTGAGTTCCTCCAAAAAGAAATTGGAGAAAGGATACACTAGCAACTTGACAGCACACATGAAAGTTTTAGAACAAAAAGAAGTAAATAGGGCTGGTGAGATGGCTCAGTGGTTAAGAGCACTGACTGCTCTTCCAAAGGTCCTGAGTTCAAATTCCAGCAACTACATGGTGGCTCACAACCATCTATAATGAGGCCTGATGCCCTCTTCTTGTGTATCTGAAGACAGCTACAGTATACTCACATAAACTAAATGAAAAAAGAAGCAAATACTCCCAATAGGAGTAACTGTCAGGAAATAAACAATATCAGCTCTAAAATCAACCATGTAGAAACAAAAGGAACTATACAAACTATCAAGAAAACCAGGAGCTTGTTCATTGAGAAAAATCAACAAGATAGATGAACCTTCGTTAGACTAACCACAGGGCACAGAATAAATATTCAAATTAACAAAATCAGAAAAGAAAAGGAAAACATAACAACAGAAACTGAGGAAATTAAAAAAAAATCAGCTTTTACTACAAAAGTTTATACTCAACAAAACTGAAAAATATGGATGAAATGGACAAACTTTTAGACAGATACCAGGTACCTAAGATAAATCAGGATCAGATAAACCAGCTAAACAGTTCCATAAACAGTAAAGAAATAATAGAAGCAGTCATTAAAAGTCTCCCAACATAAAAAGCCCAATACCAGATGGATTTAATGAAGAATTCTATAAGACCTTTAAAGAAGACCTAATTCCAATACTCTTCAAACCACAATATAGAAACAGAAGCAACAGCACCCAATTCATTCTATGAAGTTACAAATTCATTCTATGATGTCACAATTATGCTTATGCCTAAACACTCAAAGAACCAGCAAGGCAAGGGAACTTCAGACCAATTTCCATTATGAATATCAATACAAAAGTACTCAATAAAATTCTTGCTAACCCAATCCAAGAACAGATCAAAATGATCATTTATCATGGTCAAGTATGCTCCATCCCAGGAATACGGGTATAGTTCAATATATGGAACTCCGTCAACATAATCTACTATATAAACAAACTCACAACACACACACACACACACACACACACACACGCACACACACACGCGCGCACACACACAAGATCCTTTCATTAGTAGCCAACATCAAACTAAATGGAGAGAAACATGAAGCAATAACACTAAAATCAGGGACTAGATAACGGGGCCAACTCTTTCTCTACCTATTCAATGAAGTACTTGAAGTCCTAGCTAGAGAAATTTAGACAAGAAAAGGAAGTCAAATGGATATAAATTGGAAAGGAAGAAGTCAAAATATCATTATTTGCAGATGATATGATAGTATGCTTAAGTGACCCCAAAAAAGTCCACCAGAGAACTCCTAAACCTGATAACTTCAGCAAAGTGGCTGGATATAAAATTAACTCAAACAAATTGGTAGCCTTCCTCTACTCAAAGGATAAACAGGCTGAGAATTAGGGAAAAACCACCCTTAACAACAGTCACAAACAAAATAAAATACCTAGGTTTGACGCTAACCAAGATAGTGAAATATTTGTATGACTAGAACTTCAAGTATCTGAAGAAAGAAATCGAAAAGATCTCGGAATATGGAAAGATCTCCCATGCTCATTGATTGGCAGCATTATTATAGTAAAAATGTCCATCTTGCTGACAGCAATATACAGATTCAATGCAATCCCCATCAAAACTGCAAATCAACTCTTCATAGAGTCAGAAAGAACAATTCTCAAATTCACTTAGATTAACAAAATTCTCAGGATAGCTAAACTATTCTCAACAATAAAAGAACTTCTGGTGGAATCAACATCCCTGACCTCAAGCTATAATGCAGAGCAATAATGATAAAAACTGCATTGTACTGGTACAGAGACAAGCAGGTAGATCAATGGAATAGAATTGAAAACCCAGAAAAAAATCCATACTACTATGGTCACTTGATCTTTGACAAAGGACCTAAAACCATCCAGTGGTGCTGGTTCAACTGGAGGTCAGCATGCAGAAGAATGCAAATCAATCCATTCTTATCTCCTTGTACAAAACTGAAGTCCAAATGGATCAAGGACCATCACATACAACCAGATACACTGAAACAAATAGAAGAGAAAGTGGCAAAGATCCTTGAACACATGAGCACAGGGGAAAATTTCCTGAACAATACGTCAATCGCTTATGCTCTAAGATCAAAAATAAGCAAATGGATCCTCATAAAATTGCAAAGCTTCTGGAAGGCAAAGGGCACTGTCAGGACAAAAAAATGGCAACCAATAGATTGAGAAAGAATCTTTACCAATCCTATATCCTATAGAGAGCTAATATCCCATATATACATACTATTCAGGAAGTTAGACTCCAGTGAACCTAATAACCCTATTAAAATGTTGTAAAGAGATAAACAAAAAATTCTCAACTGAGAAATGGAGAATGGCTGAGAAGCACTCAAAGAAATGTTCAACATCCTTAGTCATCAAGTAAATGCAAATCAAAACAACTCTGAGATTTTCACTTACACCAGTCAGCATGGCTAAGATCAAAACTCAGGTTACAACAGATAATGGAGAGGATGTGTTGAAAGAGCAACACTCCTCTATTGTTGCTGGAATTGCAATCTGGTAGAACCACTGTGGAAATCAGTGGAGTGGTTTCCTGAGGACCTCGCTATAATCCTGGGCATACACCCAAAAGATGTTCCAACAAATAACAAGGACATATATTACAATATGTTCACTCTGTTATTTATAATAGCCAGAAGCTGGAAATAACCCAGATGTCCTTCAAGTAGGAATGAACACAGAAAATGTGGTACATTTACAAACTGGAATACTACTTAGCTATTAAAAACAATGAATTCATGAAATCCTTAGGTAAATGGACCTAATTCAAAAATATCATCCTGAGTGAGGTAACCCAGCACAAATAAAACCACACATGGTATGCATTCAATGATAAGTGGATATTATCCCAAAAGCTCGGAATACCCGAGATACAGTTTGTACACCACATGAAGCTCAAGAAGAAGGAAGACCTAAGTGTGGATGCATCAGTCCTTCTTAGAGGGGGCAACAAAATTTTCACAGGAGGAAATCTGGAGACAAAGTGTGGAGCAGAGGCTAAAGGAAAGGCCATCCAGAGACTGCCCCAGCTGTGGATCCATCCTACATACAGTCATCAAACCCAGACATTATTATGAATGACAAGTGCATTCTGAGAGGAGTCTGATATAGCTGTCACCTGATTAGCTATGCCAGAGTCTGACAATCACTGAGGGGGATCCTTGTTGGGAAAGGGTTAAAGGACTGAAGGAGCCGAAGGGGTTTGCAACTCATAGGAAGCATAACAATACCAACCAACCAGACCTCCCAGAGCTCTCAGGGACTAAAACACCAACTAAAGAGTATGGAGCAACCCATGGCTCTAGCAGTATATGTAGCAAAGGATGACCATTGGGGGCATTAATCAGAGGAGGGGCACGTGGTCCTGGGAAGGCTTGATGCCCCAGTGTAAGGGAATTCCAGGGTAAGGAAGCAACTGTGGGTGGGTGGGTGGAAGAGCACCCTCAGAAACAGGGAGAGGGAGGATGGGATAGGGGTTTTCCCTAGGGGAAACAGGGAAAGGGGATAACACTTGAAATGTAAATAAAGAAAATATCTAATAAAAATAAATAAATTTAGATATTTATATCTGTTAAGTTGACTTTTTTGATGTTTTTATTTATATTCTAAAATTAGGACAGTCTTAAGTACTGTCCTAATACTATACTACAATACTTAAGTATAGTATACATCAGAATTGCAAAGAGTGTTGATATTGTCTATATGAAGCACAGGAAGTACTAGACAGCAGTTTATTTTCATTTTAATTACTGATATGACTTCTATAATATAAATAAATAAATAAATAAATAAATGCATTGATCCTACAAAACCATTTCTAGCATAGAAAGACATGCTTTTCTCTTGAAGAACAATGTAGTATTATCACTATTAATTGGCATAGTTTCTCTAGTGTGATTTGCTTTTGCCTATCTCCTGTGAACATCCCTTTGACAATGACATTTAAATGAGAGTCTATGTGCATTCATCAAGAGTATGAATAGAAAGGTTACACTTGGTAAAACAAACCTCTCTGCAGTCACAGTATCTGTGGGGCGATTTACACATTAAAGAGGGAGCTACTCAGACAGTGAACTTTTTCAATAGACTCCTCTAAATAGGTGATCTGAAACCAAATCAAAACGGATACTCAGCTGATATCGAGTATAAGTAGAGTCTGTAGTGAAGATAAAATAACATTTTATAACATAAAGAGTATGGTGAAAATGGATGTCATTAAGTGGGAATATACTTATATTAATTTACCCTTGCATCCCAGGAAAGCAAAAATACTTAAATGGCATTTAGCAAACATTTTAAATGGCCAAATGCCTCAATGATGACGATAGGGAAGTTGTTTTCACTGGCTTCCTCAGTGATGACTGGGTTATCTAGGACCTCCCATCCCAGCAACAAAGAGGGATAAACAAAACAAATCAGGATTTGAAGGAATTCTCTAGTGGAGGACAGGACACACAGCATTTTCTAATTCTCAGCGCTTTGTGCCAAAGCCCTGTTTGAATTAAGAGGAAAAGAGTTGTTATGCTACTTGGGCCAGGTATGTGCAGAGGCCTAAACAGACACATCACTGACTCCTATTAACAAGTACATTTCATGGAACAGAAAGGATTTTTTTCTTTGCATTTAAGTTTTTCCCCTTAAATGAATGTCCAGAAAGAAAAAAAATATAGTCTTTATAATATGTGTATATGTGTATGTATATCCACACACATTAATATTTATATGTATATATACATATATATATATGTGTATATATATATATATATATATATATGAGAGGCTTATCAATGATCATGTTTTCTATGTCTTCCTCTCATTCTTTTAGACTCTCCTCTCTACAAATTTTGCACTGATTACTATTTGTTTTTATTTGTGTTACTCTCTTTCTCCTAGGAAGCCCCTGTTTTCAGGCCATCCTGTTAATTCACTGTGTAGCATATTTCTTTTCATTTTTAATTAACCATATTTATATTATCAGATATTTCACATAAACTTTGAAGTTAGTTAGATAGAGTGATCTTTGTTTAGAACAAGCTCAGAAGATGGTGTTGAAGAACACATTGGTTATAGACATGTATTCTACTGTTTTTAACAAGTAAGGACTATTGCTGAACCTCAATTTTTTCTTCTCGAAAAGTAGGTCATGGATGATAATAAGAGAAATTTTCTTCACTGATATGGGTGCCAGTAAAATAGTAAAGGGCATATATTTCTGCTCCTGTAAACCATGTATGTACATACATATGGAAGCAACTACAATAAAGTACACTTGATCACAAAAGAGAAAATAAAATAGTAGCCTGGCAGTGGTGGCGCACGCCTGTAATCCCAGCACTCTGGGAGGCACAGGCAGGTGGATTTCTGAGTTCGAGGCCAGCCTGGACTACAGAATGAGTTCCAGGACAGCCAGGGCTACACAGAGAAACCCTGTCTTGAAAAAATCAAATACAAAAAAGCAAAAAAAATTTATGAATCTATGAGGGACACTACTAGAGACAAAGCAGACATAATAAGGCAAGTGGGAGGGGAAAAGACAGGAAAAATAGATGAACATTGTCAAAATATGTTATATGACTAGAAGTGTAATAATGAACACATTATTAAATATAAGGTTAATATCATTTTTTATAACAAAACATCAAAATAATTAATTTGACAAAGTTTATATGTTTAAAATTATTAAATTATAATTAATAGTATTTGTTATATCTTCACAGCTATGCACATACTGTGTTCCCTGATGTACACAAGAGGAATGCAAAAGTCAGGGATACTGAACTTCTTGGCCAATGGAAGATAGAAGAAATGATCTGACAGTGAAAAATAAAACTACATTTCTGTGATATCAAAGCATAAGTCTACATGTTACAAATATGTTTCACATCTAAAATCTAGCACAGTAGCCTCATTACCAGAAAATCCTCCCAATTTCTAAGAACTTCATTGCTGATATTCGATATTCTGCTTAAACAAAGTGTGATTTTAATAGCAAATACATGGTGTAATTTATTTTACAACTCATTTACCTGGGTTCTTGTGACATGAATAAATATCTGAGACCAAATGTAAATAGATTTATATAAACAGTTTTTTCCCAGAAATGAGTTTTAGTATCTCTCTCTCTTCCTCACTCCTTCCATGTCTCTCATTCTCTCTCTCTCTCTCTCTCTCTCTCTCTCTCTCTCTCTCTCTCTCTCTCTCTCTCTGTGTGTGTGTGTGTGTGTGTGTGTGTGTGTGTCTGTCTCTCCTTCTCCACATTCCTGTGTTTGTTTATGATAGCCTATACTGCATTACATGGGGTACTGGGTATAATTCAACTTATAACCTCAGATCTGCTTACTACAATGTATACGTTTAAAGAATCCATATAATATTGTCAAATTTTCCCCCAGAATCATACTTGTAGGACTGTACCACACTTTTCAAATAAAATTTTACATGATTATTCAGTAATACTATGTGAAACATGACAAGACAAAACAATTCCCCATGAATAGAGATGATTAAATTTAGAAATAATAAATCAGAAACAAAATACATTCCAACAAATCTTGATAAATTTATAAATTAATATTTTAAATAAGAAACAAATATTGATGCTGTATATAATAACAGTATCACATTTGCAGAAAATAATGTTTCCTTTAAAATGTATCTGCTAATAATTGAAGAGTTTTTTCTTCTAATTTTTTGGGGAGAGGGGATGCTGAATCAGGGCCTTTGGCTCTTAGGGAAGTCTATCGAACATGTTTGCCTCAAATTTACATCTACCCTACTGCTTCTGTCTCCTATCCACTGGGATTATAGAAACGTTCTACTGTTTGTGGCATAGAAGAGAACATATTTTTGTGCTATACAAGAAATTCTACCTGTAGGATCTTAGTATCCATTTATCTTTCTACTCTTTCTGCAGGTCAGATAACAAAAGACTTCAGATTTGCAAATGGTTTCTCTACTCAGGGTCACCCAGGTTTGAAATTAAGTCATCATCTGGATTGTCTTTTCCCTTGGGAAATGAGATATAGAAAGAGCCACACTCAGTTAATTCAGATTGTTGATAGAATTATTCTGATAGACTGTAATGAATGGCATCTGGCTTCTCCTAAGATAGCTATCTGCAGTAGGAGTCTCTGTTTCCTGTAGTTCCCACTTCAGAAACACCAAGTTCCTGTTTCAAAGACCTCATATATTTCAGTTATTAATATCCTGGAAATTTTTCCCTTTTGAGTAATCCAATGCTGCTCATTTAGGGAACTTAATTACATCAGCAAAATCCCTTCCTCTGCTAAGTAACACAATCAGAGATTTGATATCCCTTTACCCGGAACATAATTTTCTTGTGTTGCGACAGGGCACAGGGGCTATTCACATGCAATTGTAGGAAATTTAAAAAGGATATCTATTTATTGTGGGGTTTCCATAAGGATTTCTATCAAATGGAATATTTTCTACTTAATAGCTGTTCATCAGAGACAATACATGACTAGACAGTGAATAACCATTGTAATTAGTTATAGCAAATACAAAAAAATAATCTTAAGTATATATGATAAAGCAAGTCATGAATTTC
Source organism: Apodemus sylvaticus (assembly GCF_947179515.1). Classification (NCBI taxonomy): domain Eukaryota; kingdom Metazoa; phylum Chordata; class Mammalia; order Rodentia; family Muridae; genus Apodemus; species Apodemus sylvaticus. The sequence goes on from NC_067479.1 coordinate 15,148,939, forward strand.
AGAATGTGCCATATACTATATTCACCATTTCTGCTGTTTACTAATGTCCAGCCAACACAGGTTATTAGAAATTAATGTAATTTCTGAAGTATCTTTCCTAATAAACAAGAATCACTATAGCCTAATCATCACCAATTATCAAATTTTAAAACATATATTGCAATACTAATATCAAATAATTGTACTAGATTCAATCAATATAGATATTGCCAAAATGTGTCTGTCCTACAAAAGTATTTCAAAAATCTCTTACTACTTGGTAAGGATGAAATTAATTCATACAAGTGGAAATTCCCAATTATGAATCATAGCAAATAGATTTAGAGACATTTCAGTTGAATTTTATTTTATCAAATATGCTGTGGGGAACCTTTATTAATAAGTAGATGTAACAGGAATTAAGATGTTGTTGCTGTAACTAATTTTAGAGATATACACTGAATATTAGAACAGAAAGTCTTTCCTGAACTGTTTGCTTATGTTTAACTTACTACTTCACAAAAATTCAGACTGTGGGAAGTGGTTTCACATATCACACAGCAACATAAAGAAACAGAGGCAACTAATTTCCTTGCTAAAGTACTACTGTCTAACACAGCTGACTGGGGTTTGAGGGAAACAAGCCACTGGCATTTTAGACTTGAAATGTCTTATAGTAAGAATACGCCTGTATTTGAATTCATCATCTAGACACCCATCCAAGCACTGTTTCTTAGACATTTTCTGGACTAGCTGCCGTTATGTAGTATTCTCTCTGGGATCTACCTTCTAAAAGTGCCTGTGAATCAGCAGTCCTATTGCCTGTGGCAAAGGTATTACAGCAAAATTTTTGGATAGGTAACATCAAAAATCATCTCGGAAAGTGGTTAAAAATATTTTACCAAGATAGAAATTATGTGGTTTTAGTAGCTGTTTATGTAGGTAAAGAATAAAAACAAAACAAAACAAAATAGCAATATTAGCCAAGGCCTTTGCATGGGCTCATTCTCTTCTTTCATTTCCACTTTAACAGTATTATAGCTCTTTCCAAGACTCTCCTAACAGGACAACTGGACAGAAATCAAGTAAAACCAGTTTGTACATTTTAACAACATAAATTTTATGGATTATGCATAATTAGAACCCAATGATTATACTAAACTATCCAGTTAAAAATTGAAATGTGTTCTCTGTAATGCATTGCTAGTGTATAAGACTCAGCCAAAAAAAAAAAAATTCCTTTGTACATACCTAGGTTTCAAAAGCTTATGGCAATGTTTTGCTAAAACCATAGCTAAAAACACAGGTTTCTCACAAGGAAAGTCATGGAGAACATTTGTGAATTGTTTGCTAGTAACCAGCTATGACCACAGTTTGCAGGACCTGTCATCTTGCAAGATTTTGCTTCTGACTCAAAGACTTCATGACATTTTTGCACAAATCAAGCTTTCCCTTTTCAGTGGTTTACACGCTACTGTGGGATTTTTTTTCTGGCCCCAGCTGTCACTTCTCAGCCATCAACAACATCTCACAGTGCTTCAACTTGCCAAATAATGGGGTTTTGTGATGTTTCCTCTGCTTGACTTGTTTGTGATCACTCAGCTTCAACCTAGGAGTCATTGTGCGACTTGTCTTACTGTCAATCACCCTTTTGTACAGGCTAGTCACATAAAGTTGAATTTTAATGACTGAGACTCCATTGTCCCTGGGTTCATAGTGTATCACAACTGAGGAATTTCCTGAGAATTTGGTTTTAAGTAGAAAGTATGAGCTGGAAGCAACTGGACAATATGCTATCTGTTACCAGGCCAAAGATGTTCTCACTTTTGTGGTCTTGAGTTCATTTATGAGCTCTTCAACTTCTTGGTACTCTGTTAAACCAATACACTTTTCATGATCCACTTAAGACTCTTCAACTGTCCAATGTTAACGATTTGTTATCTTCTTTATATATGCCATAGCAGGTCTTCATAGTAGATCTTTGACTAAAGAAATCTTATAACATTGTACATTTCCAAATTCACTGTTGCACAGTGATTCTGGGGCTTATGTCCTGGAATTTGAAGGGAAAAATAATCTAAAAGGACGAGAAAATATAAGGCCCATTGAACAGTGTTGACTGAGTTGGAGATCAATTATACACTTATCTGAGAAAAGAGACATACCTGTTTAGGATCTAAATTGAATGTAAGTTTTGACTCCACATGCTGAATTGTATATACTGTGTTTTTTACTTAATAAATACCAAGTGCTTACTCTCTCAAAATAAATAATGATAGATTAATGTTAGGGTACAACCTTCCTAATATCATTAATGTTTAATCTTGTCAATCTACTCTGTCTTTTTTATAATTTTAGGTCTTCTTTAATTTCAAGTTGTTTTCATAAAATTAGATAAAATTAAAGTACAAGAAAGTATTTTATTAAAATATAAAAGTCTTTATATATTATTCTGTAATGCATGGAATTATTTTTATTTAAATTTAAATTTTTAATTAAATATTTGGACATATGTGTTCTTTATTCCTGTATATTTCTATAATTAGGAATCATCAGTTTTAACTGATGGGAGACGAGTTATCTATTTCCAGTGAGCTTTCTTACATATGTTGTAGAATCTGTATGCTTCTATCTTGGAGAAAAATGTTCATTGTCCATAAACAACTGAATAGACCTGCTGTTATCTAAAGGCTATATTCATGGTCTCTCTTAAAATGAAAAAAAAATTCCTGCAATAGGTAATGTTTGTGGTTAGATCCTCATTATGTGCTTTTTCATCTCTTGGATGAAAACAGATTTTACTCTTTACATGAAAACAAAATTATTACTGAATACCCGTATTACTATCTATCAGGTTGATTGTACAGTTGTATTGAGTCTCCTTAAAAAAACCAGTGCACAGCCAGCATTACTCACCCCAACTTCCTACATGAAACAACTTACCTCAATATATCAAATGGAAGTTTTAATAAAAAGCAAAAAAAGTCAAGATGAGATAGTCTTAACAGACAGAAGAAATAACTTAAGCTCTAAAAATTGTGCCAAAGGTTGTACTGAAAAGATTTCACATTATTTATTGCACACAAGGGAGAATACTATGTTCTAGGTCACAGTAGGATCATATACTGACAAGTCCCATAACTACTAGCTCTGTTGTTAGGTTACTAGCTGTCTGCATTTTCCTCCAGTTTGGCAGGAGTTGACTTAAATTGGGATTCACAGAATATAGCTCCATTTTTTTTGTGTCTGGTATTTCAATGTAGCTTAGTTTGTGTTTTTCCAATGCTGGCCAAGTTTACAATTGTTTTGCTCTGGAAGATCTTTGCAGGAGTTTTATTCCTACATGCTATTAAAGAAATCTCTGGAGTTTAAGATATTAGAAACAGTATAAGAACAAAAAATTCAAGAGAGAAATAATTTTAAAAACAAAACTACATCTGATAAACCTATACAACGATTTCTAAAATGGACTTAGAAGTTCTGTAATATGCTAATTGACTTTCTGAATTTCAGATGCTTTGCAGGGTTTTGCAAATGTATTTTATAAATGTCTCCCTGAAAGCATATTGAAGATTATTTATTCCTGGGAATGAGGCAGAAAATTGCTGTCTGAGCTAATTAACAAGTAATCCTCTGGGTCTCCTTCTTAATTTAGACAGTGCTCATGAATTTTCTCAGAAGATGCAAGGTCAATTTATGACAAGATGCTTGTCAGTAACTTGAATTGGACTTAAAATTCAGTTTTGGGTTAATTTGTAATAAGCAAATGATCAGTTAATTTCTGCATTGGCAAACAGGAAATGCACATTCTATCACAAGGTAGAATACTGTAATTTCATTCAGTGATTGGATCATAGAAGCAAATTCCCTCCAAAGGGACACTTGCAAAAGGCTGATTATCACATTGTTTTCAATGATGTTTCCAGTGATTTTAGACCTTCTAGGCAGGAGTCTCCATGATGCTTGCTGAAAAGAATGAGCATATTTAAGGATAAAAATTAGGACTTTGATGGCTTCTATTAAGCATGCCCTTGTGTATGACTTACTAAAAACCAAGAATATACACACTGATGGAACTAAGTTGCTATGGTGATTTTCATCTTTCTTTTCTAATCTTCTGTTCAGCTGCTGTTATAGGTGTCTCTTCTCTTAAGAGATACTAAAAGCAAGCAATTCTTGTCAGTAAAATATCCATAGGTCTAGAATCTTCATTTGAACATTAATTACATCCAGTTCATTTTAATGAAATAGGAGGCCTCAATGCCTTAATACTTAATATAGTAAAGGTGCAAGAGAAACATGACTGGGAAAGGAAGATCACTACCTTCTATTTCTAATTGGTTAAAAAAATATCAATCCATATGAAAATATCTTTAGAGCCAACTGTGACTAGGTTTAGATTCCAGAGAATCTACAGGGTTATCCAAGTTAAAAGCTAGGGACTAGACACAATAAAGAAAAAGTAATTTTATTTTCTTCTCTCTGTACATTACACTAAATGGTAATAACTTACTGTGGGCTTTCTATCTTTTCTATTCCTCATTGAATTAAATACTCTGGCTTAATATATTAAGAATTTATTTATTTTAAGTATCTGGGTGTCTGTATGCATTTATTTCTTATATCAGATATGCACATGGCATCTTGTGAGCCAGAGGAGTGTGCTCGATGCCCAGAGACTGGGGTTATAGATGGTTGTGATCTATCATGTGGGCTCTAAAAGCTGAACCTAGGACCCTTGGAAAAGCAACTTGTGCTCTTAATTGGTAATCTATGTCTCTAGCAGTACAAACAAATAAACCAAGACAACAACAAAACACAGATTTAAAGCATTTCCTGGCTTTTTTTTTCCATTTTAGTGGTTGAACTGCAAACAGTGAAAGGGAAATATCAGTTTACTAAAAAATTGTGGGCTAGAGATATAGCTTAACTACTTGAGTGCTAATATTAGAACTCTTACTGATGATATTTTAAAATATACAGATTTCTGTTTATTCAAATCACAAACATTTTTTTAATTTTACCAACAAATGGTTTGTATGCTTATTTATATACTCAGCCTATTTTATGGTCTTTCTTCCATTTCCATTTTATAGCTGGTTTATAAGATAAATTTTTTGATATCACAAACCTACTGTTCATCAAAATGAATAAAATTGAATTATTTACATTCTAGGCTTTTTGGCAATAGGAACATAGTACAGATTTTTTTAGTCACAAATCTAAAAATGGAAAACTAAGCCAGCAATATTTTTTGCCTGCTGAGTTGTTGTCTACTTACAGTTAACACTGGCTCCGGGAGGCTAGTTTTCAATAACCTCCCACAAGTTTGCTGTCTTCCATTTAGCCTCCATTGACTGACATATTAAATTATGCATGATCAACTGAAAAGGATCAGTTAAATATTTGGCACTCGGTCACCATCTGTGCTTTGTACACGGACAGAGTGCATATCATTTTCATGTTTGCTTTATAAGCTGTTTAATGGTTAGGGTTTCCGTAGTGTTTGTTGTTCCCAACAACCAATTCTGGTGATTGTCTTATTCTGCAAATACAAAGATCTAAGCGGGAAACAGTAGGAAACTAGGAAAACAAAAAGCTCCATTATGTGGTGACATAATTAATTACTAACCATTTTCTTGGGAGTTAATAAAGTGTATGAGCTTTGATGAATGTGTCCAGTAAGAAAGATCCAAATTTTATGCTATAATATAATCTGTTACTTTTTTTCAGAAAAGAAATGTGTGGTACCTTCTAATTTTAAAAAAAAGTAGGCATAGTCACAAATGTTAGACTAATTAAAATCTCACATCTGGCCAAAGTGCTTAGAAAGTGATAGCGTGGTCCTCAGTCCTGAACAGATTATCTATAAGACTCACTTCAAGGGCCAGGAAATACTGGAAAGGACATAGATAAAATTGGAGGGTAGACAGGAATGTTGTAAAATGGTAAAGATATTGTAAATGGGGACACAGAATAAAACTTGCCTTAAATTAATATATAAAAATAATGAAAACATGTTAATTCCCAAACAATAATTTATCAACTTCGAAATGTAAGGAAAACATGAAATAGTACAATATGCACTGAAATAAAAGGGATGCACTGTGTTAAAATCTATACATTTATAGCACAGGGTACTATGGTCTACATCATAGAATGTTAAATATTTCTTCAACTTGTGTACCTTGACATACTATTAACACAACCATTATTTGTATATTCCTATAGTTTTTTATCATTTTATATTAAGCACTGATTACTTTTCTCAGATATTGCATTAAATTTTATTTTTTTAATCTTTTCTGTAGTAGAAGTTACCCTTTGTATCACATGGAGTAAAATCCTCTATTTTTTTTCTTACTAATACTTACTGACCTACTTGAGAGTTCATACATCATTTTTGTTTTGCTTTGCCACTATAACTGTATATGGCAAAGCCTTCATGTCAAATGAATTTTAGAACTGCTGACCTACATAAACTGTCACAATCACAAAAAATAAAGACTTCTCATGAGCTTAAGTATAACTTGTAGAAATTTTGAAAACTGTTAAAAATTCTAGGAAGCTCAAAAGTCACTCTTAACATATGTTCCTTTGTCACAGTAAAAACACATAATTAAAATGCTCATGATAGAAACTTATGGTTAATGTTTAATAGGCTCACAGAGACAAAGCAAAGAAACCACAAGTCACAAGGCAAAAAACAAGCTCATTTTCTTGGTCATCAATTGCTGTTTGGAACCAAGAATTAAATGGAATGTTATCTCAATTACAACTCCTCCTTTTCTTCTGGAAGTAAACATAGGAGCTACTCTTCAGGTATGAAATCAAAGGCCACCCAGCAAGTGCCCTACCTGCGGATTCATCCTATAAACAGTCACTAAACCCCAATACAAGAACAGAGAAGTATGTTCCGAAAAGGAGCATGCAATGGCTGTCTCCAGAGGGACCCTGCCAAAGCCTTACAAATACAGAGGCAGAAACCAGCAACCAACTATTGGACTGAGCTTGGGGTCCCCAATGGAGGATCTGGAGGGTGGTCTGGAGAAGCGGAAGGGGTATATAGCCCCATGGGAAGAACAATGACTTCAGACACCCAGACACCCCAAGACTCCCAGGGACTGAATCATCAACCAAGGTATACATGGTTCTATCCAAAAATGTGGCAAAAATGATGCCCTTGTTGGGCATCAGTGGGAGGCGTGGTCTTTGGTCAGGTAAAGGCTCAATAGAGGCCATAACAAAGGGAAACAGACATGGGAGGGGGAATGGGGGGAGGTGAGACTGTGTTGAGTAGAGGGGCATATGCATGGTGGCAGGGGGTGGGAGGAGGGGTAGGGAATCCTTGGGAAGGGGGACTTTGGGAGGAGGGAAATTGGGAAAGGTCTTACCATTGGCAATGTAAGTGAAGAAGATACTCAATAAAAATAATTTTTTTTTTTAAAAAGAAGTCTTCCTTTTTAACGGAGGTGTTATGCACTCACTGATAAGTGGATATTAGCCTAGAAACTTTGAATACCCAGGACATAATCCACAAATTAAATAATGTCCAAAAAGAATGGAGGAGTGGCCCCTGGTTCTGGAAAGACTCAGTGCAAGAGTATAGGGGAATTCCAGAACAGGGAAGTGGGAAGGGGTGGATGGAAGAATAGGGGGACGGAAGAGGGCTTATGGGACTTGTGGGGAGTGGGGACCCAGAAAAGGGGAAATCATTTGCAATGTAAATAAAAAATAAAATAAAATAAAGAAATAAAAAAAAAGAAATTTTCTTCTAATCATTATTTTAGGAGGCACAGAGGTTCTTTTCCTCTCATAGAACTACCAGGGAATCTAGGAATGGTAAACACAGGATTGTCTATTCAAGTGGAGATCTGTGTAACTTGTTTCTTGCACCCAGCTATCTGGGAGAGGAAGTGCTTACCAGCCAGGGAAACTTTGACCTGAACACCAGATCCTCCCCAATACCCTTAATATGTGATATGTAGTCAATTTACAGAACTCATCTTTTTGGGAGATTTCACATATACTTTACAAGGCAGTTCAATGTAGTCAAGTCTTAAGCTTTATTGTACACATGGAATTGAGGTATTTATTACCAGGAAACATTTTTTTCTAATTCTGCTATGTTTCATAATTTTAAAGTAAACTACCAGGTCAGATTCTCAAAGTCTGAACCAATTTCATCTGCTAAGGTGATCTTAGTAACAGCTTTCTATCTTAAGATGTTAAGAAAGACCTTAACATCTTTCTACCTTGACGAAGTAATTGCAGTCTTAGGTTTCCTTGGTTAGTATTTCAGAAACTATATATGTCTCTTTCATAGTTCTATGGGTTTTTTTTTTTTGTTTTGTTTTGTTTTTTTTTATTCGATATATTTTTTATTTACATTTCAAATGATTTCCCCCTTTTTAAGAGTACTATATTCATTTATTTATTTTTCTAAAGTAGGTCAGCAGAGTCTTGTTCTTACTGCTTTATCCATAACTTATATACTTATTTAATCTTTGTGTCTGTTTGTTCTATTGGACTGTAGAAAGTCAACTTTTGTCTTTGCTGACTTGTGTTATTAATCATAACCATCTGACAGGTATAAAATGGAATCTCAAAGTAGCTTTATTTGAATTTCCGTGATGGCTAATAGTGTTGAACATTTCTTCAAGCTATTTTTTGTTTGCTTTTGTCTTAGCTATCCTGATTCTTTGGTTTTCCATATCAAATTGAGAATTTTAAGACTTTGTTGGTATTTTGATTGGGATTACCATGAGTCTGTAGATTACTTTTGGTAGGATTATGATTGCTAAAGTCATGCTTTTAGTTTAAAATTGCAGTACTTAAGAGAGTTGTAAATCAAAATGACTCTAATCTGTAAGCCTACATGCTCAAGGTCAGATAAATCTATAAACTACACATTCCCCAGGACAGATAACTCCCTGGAGTCTTGGGAGTTGTTCCTGGGAGAACAACAATTATGTAAATGAAGTCCATTGCCCCAAGTATGCAAGATGTGCTTGATCACAAGTTGATGGAGGTACATAGACAGTGTGCTTGCCATCACTGAATAAAGGCTGGCGGTACCTAGTCTTGTTGGTTCTGCCTTTACAAGGGCCTGAACAAAGTGATTCTCAGCCATTCTTTCAGAAGCCCAGGTTGGACCTGGTTAGCATTCCAGCCAGTATTTAATAAAGATTACTTCAAATTTGGGTTAAATATTTTGGTAGTATTATTCTAGCCCAGTGGGACTAAAGAATGGCCCCGTTTACTATGATAATCTTACAAGTCCATAAGCATCAAAGATTTTACAGTCTTCTGATTTTTCCTTATTTCCCTTCTTCAAAGGTATGAATTTTTTAATACCTTTCACTTGCTTGGCTAGAGTTAACCCAAAATATTTATGTTATTTGAGGCTATTGTAAAGTGTAAATTTCCTAGTTTTACCCAGTTGTAAACAGTAGCATTATTAATACCAGATCAGTAGTTTGAAGTGGACAGAATACCTGAAGAAAAGAAAAGAAAAGAAAAGAAAAGAAAAGAAAAGACAAGACAATTACTTCCTTACCCTTCAAAGAAAAAATTCTTATAAGATCTTAAAGCTATCAATCAGCTACTCTGTCAATGTAGAGTTTTGCTTGGATGGTAAACTTCCATTCAACCAGATTATAAGATATAACTTCTCTTTTCCAGTTTACTGTATTCATTTGGTTGGTATTAATGGGGTGGTAATTGCCTATGTACAAGGAAACATATTTGACTACCTGTCCAATTCCATTACTAGAATTTACTTTTCTTGTTAGTAAAAACTTCTTAGCTCCACGAACTTTGCATTGACATGCAAATGGAGTTTATGGAGTTTGGAGAGGCGACTAAGCTCTCTGCACAAATAAATGGCAGAAATTAACTCAAAGAGAGGAACATCAGGAAAGCAAATGGTGCATTTATTTTGTTATCTTAATCAACTCAGCCTTTTAATAGTTTCCACATTTGTAAAATTAAAGGACTAAATTAAATGGCAATAAAAGCATACCAGCCCTAGAATTTCATTATTATGATAATGGACTTTTTTGGAGCCCAAACCTTATTTTTCACAATGTTCACTTCACTGAAGCCTCTCTGCCAACTGCTTTAGAGATATCATTATTACTATGTAAAAGCCACAAAATCAAATTGTAGAAGGTTACTTTACAAGAACAATCCACTAATCCTCAAAATGATCTATAAAAATTTTTTTTGAATCTTTGACTGATACAATATTGACTAAAATGTATGTTATGTTAACCCAATATGACACCAAAAACTATATTTTGTTAACAGGTAATATTTAGTGTTTATCATAATAGTTTAGAGACTGCATAGTTTGAGAAAAGCTTATAGCAATAAATGTGGTTTTAAATATTTTATATACACACATTTTATTCTATTTAAAATGTTTTCATATTTCAAATTATACAAAGTTCAAAACCCTGAACTCAGAAATCCAGAAAATATAGTAAAACTTATAAAAAATATATCAATATTTTTTCTGTGTGACATATTCAATTTTCTCTTCTACTGGAGAGCTAAGATTTTCCTGTATTGACCAGCCTTTCTTCCTCCTATGTGTGACTGAGAACTAAGAACATGATTTCTCAAAGTGAGGCACATTGACATGTTCTGTACTTAGAGCTAAGGATCCAGAGAGAAACTTCAAATCAAGCCTTTGTGACCATTTCCAGTCCTTCTTTCTCAAATTCCACTATGTCCAGAATCCAATCACAGAAATTGGACTGTTCTCATAGTAGCTTATAGGAACCAGAATCTTCCCTCTAGAAATGGAGCATGTAACCTAGAAAAGCTATTTTTCTTTCTTCCTTCCTCTTTGAGAATTACCACCCAAGGGAAGCTATGCCACAAAACCAACCTGACAAAATATATTTGAATTTCCTGAGAATATAGATTCTGCTAAAAATAAGTTTGAAGATATTACAATTACAAAACATTCCCAGGCATAAGCACTATAATTGCTTCTGAGAAGATGGTAAACAATATTTTTTTCTCAAAATGAGTGACTTGCCACTGTGTTTTTCATGGGAAAGTCCTCTCATAATGTCTCCTTAGCCTGTTAACATACATAAACCTCAGAATTCCATTTGCAATCACATAGCAAATTGGAAAGCAACATGTTCTGCAATTGAGGGACAATTAGCATGAAAGAAGAGATTGAAACTTCTCATTGATTAGGCTAAAGTCTAAGACTTTGAACCATTTAAAAATCCATGACAACTAAAAGCCATCAACCAATGAGTACACAAGGAGATACCCATGGCTCCAGACACATAGTCAGCAGAGGATGGTCTTAGACACCAAAGAGAGGAGAGGCCCTTGGTTCTGGAAGGACTTGATGCCTTAATGTAGAGGAATACCAGGACAGAGAAGTGGGGAAGGGTTGATTGTGGAAGGGGTGATGGCTTATGGTATTTTCAGGGTAGAAGGGAACAAGGAAAGGGGACAACATTTGAAATGTAAGTAAAGAATATATCTAAGAAAAAATAAAAAAATAAAAATCCATCACAACTAAAAGCCAGGTCTGGTTTACTTTTATTTTCCAAGATTCTTATATAATTTAGCAAGCTGCTGAAGAAGTTTGTTGGCAACTTAGAACATTTTAAGAGCAGTGTTTTCTCAAACTGTGAAAAATGCTGTTTCTGTTCCCAGTTTCTTAACATTAAGATCATTTATTTAATATTTTGGCAAATAAAATAAATAAAAGTATCAACTTTTGAGACTTGAAAAATATTCTTTCATTTTATTCTTCATTCATGTTACTTAACAATGTCCCCCTGCATGTTCTTGTACTGCATATAAACTAGCTTGAAACAGCTTCCTAGCCCTCAAGCACAGCAAATTAATGATAATTGGATCATTACAAAGAATAAAGTGTTTTGTGTAAGAGGAATAAAAATGGTTCTATAGAAGATGAAAAAGATGCTCTCTTACTGAGATTCTTATAAGAAAACCTAGAAAGCAACAGTCTAAATTAAAGGGTCAAATGCAATTCCAACAAAAATTATGTTAAAATACCAATATTTTCTATTGAATATTATAAATAGTGATATTTAACAGATAAATAGTTACAAACAACATTTTATGAAATGGGCTTTTGTAACTAATTCACAAAATGGGAAATATTGATCAGTTTGCTAATGCCATTATTTTATTATGCTTGCATTAACATCATATCAGTCATGTGAATTTTAAGCAAATATATGATTTCATCTTTATAACATGAAATTTAATGCTGGGCTAAAATATTAATTGATGTCAGTTAAAGTTAAAAATAATTTTTCAGTAAACAATTTATCTGAAGAAATATTTAGTCTGTTTTATTTATGTATTCCAGTAACTAAGAAGGTTTGCCATTTTGTTTTTCATTTCTTAGTCAAATATAAAGAAAATGAAACTTATGAAACAATTTGTCTTTTTGGACTTGAAAAAAATAAGAAGAATGTATGACTGACTGGATCAACTAGTGCAACAGAAAGGCAAATGTTTTTCCAATTGGAAACCTTTAGCCATCTGTAGTTTTCAGCAAGGCCTAAAGACCAAAGGCACTGTGAAGCTCATGATAAGTGCAAGGAAACTCCTATTGTGAAGAACTATGATCAGTATAGCTCTGCAATGCTGGAAAGGCAATGTGACAGTCATGATGTCTGAAAATAAACACATAGATCCTACCACCCTACTGTGATCATTTCGTATGGTTCATCTAATTTACCAAGACTGGCTTTTTATTGGTAGTGTCATTTCAGAATGAGAGGTGAAAGTCAAACTAGTGTGAAAATGACATAAAGATGGTCAGCTGCTCAGGCTGGCATTTGACTTTTTTTTTGGTAGGGGTGGATAGTGGTAAGTGATTCAATGACGCATGTTTTGCAACCTGAGGGATCATTATCTTTCCTAAAGTTCTCTTATCCTCAAGCAAAAGGATAGTGGGGAATAAGATAAGCAACTCTGTCCCATGCAGAGTTATAGGTCATTGTGTCCATGTGCTGGTGTGCATTATTTCTTCTCACAAATGTATTGGAATCATCTATGTTCCCAAGCCCGAAAAGCTACTATTAATGTGTGTTGTTGATGACTGTTACACTTCAGCCAGAAACTTTACTACCTGAACTATTTTATTAGAGCCACCTTTGATTCCATTTTTTGTAATCAATGTCTTTTGATCCCTAGCTTGTAAATAAAAGACAGAATTCCAAACAGGGATTCAGCATCCAGTGATAGAGGAACACAGACTATATGTCTATTTTCCAGGAATTTATACATGCATATGTATACATGTATAAATGTGAGCATTCTTACACACACACACACACACACACACACACACACATACACACACATGGTATATATCCCTCTGATTCTCCTTCTCTTCATAATCTTACTATGAAACCAAACATATATGAGGTTCAAGACTCCCATTTTTATTCATGTCAAGGTTCTTATCAGTCTGACTTCTTGAAACTTTCACCCTTACAGAAAAAATCACCATATTTGTATTCATTTCCCACTGTACTGCTGACCTCCTAAAACAGGGACCTTCATGCTCACAGTAGGCCAGACTTTTATGATCATAAGGACTGGAATGTTGACCAAAGCTCTTTATCTATCAAAGTCTCTTCTATTCTGTCTTCACTGACACTTTTCTTTTCTTTAAAATAATAATATTGGATGGATATTGTATCTTATTGTTTTATTAGAAAACTGTATAAAACTCTGCGAAATGCTATTTTCTGGACATAGCACGGTTATGACACTCACAAATTCACAGAGGCCGTGAACTTCATGACTTTTCCCATGTGACATATCACATTGACAGGGACCCATCCTTGTCTTAAGATATGGTTTCATGATTTCTATAATCTTTGCTTGGCTCTACTGAGCATAATGTAAACCTCCCAGAAGCTAACTTAGTCTCTTAACCCCAGACCCCAGTTCTCTGGTCTGTCCCATTGAACATAGTGATAACTACCATTTGATATTTTCTTGAGAGAGTAGCTACTTTTGAGGTTCAAGATTCCCATTTTCATTCATGTCATGACTCTGATCACCTTGACAGGAACTCACACAGGGTGGGAACTTGGAGGAAGGAGCTGATGCAGAGGCCGTGGAGGGGGGCTGCTTACTGGATTGCTTCCCCTGGCTTGCTCAGCTCACCTTCTTACAGATTTCAGGATTACCAGCCCAGGTATGGCACCACCCACAATGGGATGCACCCCACCTTGATCACTAATTGAGAAAATGCTTTACAGCTGGATCTCACGAGGCATTTCTTTAAGGGAGGTTCCTTTCTCTGTGGTAATTCCAGCTTGTGTCAAGTTGACACACTAAACCAGCCAGTATACTGACCTTTTATGGATTCTGACATTGAGATAAGAAAAATAACTAATAGATTCTAAAACTTAAGAAAATGTTCTAGATTTATCTGTAATAATCCTTGCAAAGGTTCTGTAGTCAGGGACATAATATCTGTCATTGACATGAGTGTATACATGTGTGTGTGTATGTGTGTGTGTGTGTGTGTGTGCATGTGTGAAGGCATATAATTATATCCAATAAAATTGGGCAACTGCCATTATTAAACAATATAATGAACTAAAATAATTAATAAAATTATAATAAAATAAAATATAATAAAATAAAATAATTTTACATTAGACATGAAACATTATTTCAAGTCTGGTACACCCTCCACTGAGTCAGTGCATACTACACAGAATTATCTTACTACATAATATTTCACTTATCAGTATGTATATTTAAGATATGCCTCCAGCAATTATTGTAAAGTGAAGATAGGCAACAGCTATTGGGTAAAAGGAAAGGACTGGGGAGCGAGTCATTCTCTCATAGTGAGTGTGACCTCATATTTATTTGAATTCTTCTGCCTTATGACAAAAATATCTGTAAGAAGATGAGATAAAATCTAATTTTCGAACACCTGAGGAAGATTCAAAGTTAAGCCTTATCTCAAGTCTGGATATTAAACCTGTGCTTCTACTTAGTCACAAGCCAAATTCTGTCTTCTTGATCCTGACCAAGGAGAAGTGTATGGATTTGGTTCAAAGCTCTGTGTATCTCATGGTTTCTCTCCTGCTTGTGGTTAACATATTACCAATGTATCTCATGTTGCTTTGATCTACAATGACATAATCCCTGCAGGTCACAAAGACAAGTTTTCAATGCTCTTGCCCTGAGGCAAAAACATTAGAAACTTACCTGTAGTTGACTGAAAGCCAGAGGCCTTTTGGCAGCTGTTTTATTATTCAGCAAAAGGTTCCAGTAGCAGACCTTAGAGTACAGAAGATTCCAGCAACTCCATTTGTACCTCTGATTAGATCATTAATATCTTTAAACTTAAGCAGATCAGGCCATCAATTTAAGGTGTCTCCATTATGTAATATGTGCCTACAATTAATCAGAGTGGCAATTTTCATTTATTCATTTTAATTAGAAAATAAAAGAATTCCTATTCTCAAATTCCAGCGACCTTCCAATAAATTAGAAAGTCTAACCTTAATTATTCTTGATAGTTGCAAAATACAAAAGCAAATAACAAAATGCAGGACAAAAACAAAGATCATTAACTTGTAACTCTAATTATCATGTTTCCATATAGGCAATAAATATGACTCACTGTTCTCAATATCAACAAAATGCAATTTTTGATTCTCCTTTCACCATTTGTCTGTCACACATTCATTTACTCTGCTTAACTGCAGCCTGCTAAATGCCCCTTGATTCTATCTGATTAATGGATTTCAAATCCCATCAGGTCTTAAGGTTATTAAAGGCTTTTACTTCCCAAAATGTTACAATCACATACTTAGTTGAGAATTGTCTTCTCGTGAACTCTCTCATGAAAAGTTGCCACAGTAGTAATATTTATGAAACTGTCTAAGATTAATTCTCAGAATAAGAAAAATATCTTTGATTTAATGCATCCAAATAGAACAATTAAAACAGTTTCTCCCACTGATAGTTGCCACAGTCCTTTCTAAACCTGCAAACAGCCTTCTGATATTTTGAAATGGAGTCATCAGGGAGGAAATCAGAGTACAGATTAAGTGAGATTGCTATAAATCTTGCCAACAATAAAGATGAATGGTGTTTTTAGTAATATGGTCATAGCCTCTACTTCCAGAGATCAAACTAAAGAAGCAACAAGAACCTGAACTATAATAATAATACCAAGAAGACAAAAAACTAGTGTTATCTATATCCTCATGGACTTTTAACTTGACAAGTGTGTTATAATAGTCACATATGTGAATTTGCAATCACAAATCATTGCCTATAATACATTGCATTATGATAAAACAAGGACATAATTAAAGAGTCAGGAAGATCCATTTTTTAGGTGACAAAAAAGCAAGTATAACTTTCTTTGAGAAAAGATTAACCAGTTCACATTAGTATCAAGAAATTAGCTATTATTTTCTTGATTTCTATTATTTCTGAGCAGGCAGGAAATCATTGATTTGGACAATACTAACTAATGAACTGAATGGTACAAGAAATGAATGGAAGTAGAATTAAGAAATCCTATGTTGAGAAATTTGCAAACTGTACTATAGGCCTGAGTTGCCAGAGTCACATCTATTTCTTTTCCAATAGCCCCTTTCTGTGATGTCTACAATCTAAGTAAATTTAAACATTTCTGTCTGTATAATAAACAGATCAGTCCTAGACACTTACAGAATGGTCCCCATCTGGCTTTTTCGATGTTCGAGCAGTTCCCAGAGACTATCTTATTTACAGATTTTTGAGTTCAAGATATGAATTCTTCATTGGCCTAACTGGAGCAGATTCAGGAATATTCCACCAAACAAGAGCAGAAAAAAAAAAACCCAAACAGGGTTTTAATGTCCTGTTATTAAATCTACAAATGGGTTCAGATATTTAAAGTTTCAGAATATCTTTGATAACAAGAGCTACTTTAATAGAGTCAGGGTAAGTGATATGGACTGAAGAAATTTGTAAGCAATATTTACAAACAGCTTTAGAATTATGTATTTTTAAAAAATAATACATTTGAAAAGCTACTATACATATATATTTATATGTATATATAGAGATAGATAATATAATTTATATTTTGTTGCTTTCAACACTGATTAGAGAAGGTTTTCTCCCTTAATGAGTCGTAGTTAATGGGTCAAAAGGTCAAGAACAACTCGAAAATGCTCAGTTGTCCATGGGTCCATTATTTGAAAATCTACTAATGCGATTCTGCTGAGTGGACATAGAAATATGTTCCTACAGAAAACTAACAACTCACTCAAAGTTTCAATTTCCTGTGTAAAGAACAGCCGTTCCTTTGGAAAACATAAAGGGAGAAGAATAGGTAATTTAAACAAAAACATAACAGAGTAAAGTATGCCAGCGCGCCAGTTATGAAGAAACTAATGTGTGAAGCTGTGTGAATGAACCATAATTTACAGGAGAACCCCTGGGATTTTTGTCAGATACAAGAAATGCTGGAATTACTCAGAGTCCACCTAAAACAGGAGCAACATGCTCTTCAGGCAACAGAACTGTAGGGATGGGGTTTGAAACATCCCCACAGTCTTGCTGACGCCATCACGATGCCCAGGTTCCACACATGGAAATTCAGCATTCGTTGTTTTTTCTTAAGTACCAGAATCCCGCCTTAGTCCAGTATTTTCTGCTGCACCCACAATAATTTCAAATGGAAGGAAATGTTCCTTTTGTAACACATCATACCTATATCCTGTTACTTCTTTCTCAATATTATAAAATCTAACAGATGAGAGTTTGTCTTCAGTGTCAGAGAGACTTTAGGCTTTGAAGTTTAGAAAAGTGTTGGAATTTTTGAATTGGACCTAAGTTAATTTTGTGTAATGATATAATGATATGATCTTCAGCTAAGGGCAAATTGGGATGGAAGGCTATCATTCAAAATTATTGTTTTTGTGTAAAGTTGAGAAGAGATGGACTTGTAGTTCATAATTTCAAGTTGAGAAGAGATGGACTTGTAGTTCATAATTTCAATTAAAATGACAGGATTAAGAAACACCAAAGAAATATGTCAGGGGGCTCTCTACTCCAACACTGGATGGACAATAACTAAATTGGACACAACTGAGGTTGGGGAGGGGGAGGACTCTCAAAGTTGAGTCAGGAGTGATGGAAGCCTCGAGAAGATAGGACGGAAGGAAATGGATAAGGTGAGTGTCTATGTTCAGAAACCTCATCTGACAATCTCAAAGAATGAAAATATTGCTTCAAAATAGGGAAAGCATTAATGGGTCACACAAAATGATTTTCCAGAAAATCCAGAAAATTAACTAAGCTTTTCAAATGATGATATATTTTTCCAAGGGAAGCAATTATTTTAAACTTGTTTTGATCTTTAATCTTTCAGAATCAGAACTGAAACAGTGCATTTTAACATATGAGAATCAATAGCACCGTTTTCTAAATATAATACATAGTATCATGACAGAATTACAGCAAAAAGTTCAAAACGTTAATGTCAAACCAGTGGATAAGATATTTAACTAAAACATTTCTTGATACTCAGCCCTATCTATAAAAAAAGAAAAATGAAAGTTTCAGCAGATATGCTCTAATAAATATCAGTGTGATTACTGCTGGACTGTCAAAGTGTCTATGACAAAATTAATCAGTGTAAATTAAGCCGAATAATTTGGAAAGTGAGATTTTTGTCTTTGAGACAGGCAATTACTTTTCTGAGGGAAGCTAAATAGTGTGCCAACAAAGCAAACCTTTTCTTTCCAAGAATTAATGAGCTATTAAAGAAAAGAAGCTTTATAAATTGCATGCAATTAAGTTTTGAGATTTAAAATGTACCCTTTCATGAGGATTTTATAGGTACAAATGTAGAAAAGGACAAATACTTGTTGGGCTATAAACACAGCTTTTAAAGATTTAGATAGGAGATCAAGGTTAAATGTTATATGTGCAAATATACATGTTAAATGTTAAATGTGCATATCAACATAAGGTGAAGCCAAATGTATCACTGAAATGGAACATCTTCATAAATGAATGATTATTATAGTATTACACAGGGAAAATTCATCTCTTCATTTGAGAACAATTTACCACTTAGAAGTTTGTTTAGAAATAGCATCGCTCATTCTGAACACAGTGGATATAAGGTTATTTTTAGAAACAATTCACCTTTCTAGTTCTACTATATAAATAGGAAGCCACATTTTGCTCTGTCTCTTTGCAAAGGCTACCCTATCAAACATCCTCTCATGTGAATAATATCACAATGCAAAAGACTTTTCTTATATAACTGTTAATAAATATCATTGTTTATTAATAATAAATTTTATTAATAATATTAATAAAAATAATATTATTTTACTGGGAAGAATGTATTTTATGCAATGTTAGCAATAAACAGTAAATAGTAAAATTATTCTATATTTTCTAGAAAATTTCTAGTCCAAAAGGCATTTTAGATTAAAGCATAGTAGTGCAAATTATAAAGAAAATATTTACCAAGTAGAGTTAGAAGAGAAAGAGGGAGTATGTTACTAAATAATTATTGAATGAAGTTATTGAAAATGAATATATTTTGGGGTATGAATCTAAATAATGATTTTCTGAATTAAATTATAAGCACTCTGACAACATGGATATGACTAAGAGTAACATTAGTAAGTTAAATAGTATGTTTCAAACAATTAGAGGCCACAAGCTCTGCACAGAATCTGAGCTCTTCACAAAATTGGGAGTCCAAACTTACTAAACAGAGACAAAGTCAAAAGCATGGTAACAGCATCTCTCTCCTTTCCTTTCTTCCTTCTTTTTAAAATTTATTTCTTTTATTCTTTCCTTCCTTCTTTCGTTCCTTCCTTCTTTCTTTCCTTTCCTTTCCTTCCTTCCTTCCTGCCTTCCTTCCTTCCTTCCTTCCTTCCTTCCTTCCTTCCTTCCTTCCTTCCTTCCTTCCTTTTTTCTTTCTTTCTTCCATCCTTCCTCCCTTTCTTCCTTTGTTCTTTGATTTTACATGCTATTACTTTGTAGATGGCCTTGCCAGCTTGACAGTCCTCCCTCTGTCTTCGGAGTATTTGTATTTACATGGAAAGTGACTCCCTTTTTCAAGCTAGTATATCTGAAATTACAAGAGCTGGTAGTTACTTTCATTAATTTTATTGTTCCCTCTTTAATTTTTACTTTGGTTTCTATGTATCATTATTCAATTATAGTAATATATATATATATATATATATATATATATATATATCACTATGTCTAGTTAACTGTTTAATTTCTACATTCCTTTAGATTGAATATTTTTCTCTAAATTTTCCTAAGTTGTTTGATGCATAATTATAACAATGAAAACAAAACATTCAAAGTGTTTAACTAGCCAGTTAAGTCTGGGCAATGTTAGATCCCTGGTAGAACCTGTGCTTAACTCGTGCTTAAAAGGGAATAGAGTAGGAGTGTGTGCTAGAGAAGTTACCTGCAATATAGAGTATCTAATAATTCAATATTTTACTACAAAAATTAATTTTGGGTGGCTGTATGCTAATTTAACAATTTTCCTCTCTAGAATATTTATAAAAGTTTTAGCAGTAAAGATACTTTTACAACTAATGTGAACACTCATTTCTACATAGGTCAATTAGTGTTGTGGTTCTTACTAATTACATTTTCTACTAAGATGAGTAAAATTCAAGTCACTGGGATGGACTGAATACGAGGACATTTTTTCTCTAAGGGTATCTGTTTTGCCTGTGTTATTAGCAAGTGAATTCTTGGTGGTGGAGATAATACAGTGTGAAAAACCTTTGATTTTCCTCCACCATTTGATCTAGGGGAATGTGGTTCCATGGGTATTCTTTTTTGAACCGATTCTATTTTATATAAATGAAGTAGTAATTAAAGTATTGCTGGAAGAATGTGTGTGTGAGAGATAGGCATAATTTTCTACATGTAATAGCTTGTAATACTTTTCTCTATGCATATTTCTAAATGGTAATTGTTTCTAATATCTTCAAAGTAAAACAAGGAAATATTCAATATTTTAATAATTTTTAAACAAAAAAATAAACTCAACTTTGTCCGTAATTAACTTTTTCTACCACATTCTATCATGTGTGACTGAAGCTCTTTCATGGGTATTTTCATATAAGTACTATTTAGTCACTGAATAAAATATTTATACTACCATACTTAACTCTAGTTTTAACATTATATTTGTCAATGATTATTAAAATAGATTAAAAAGTCAAAACATTCCATCCAACATTCAGTAAAAACTAAAATCTGACCATTATAGAGATCTTAAAAAAACCCTCCAATTCTGATTCAGATAGATCTTCAACAATTTTTATGTTCTTATTTTTCATTTCACAGCTGCCTAGAATTATGCAACATTCTCTCCTTGACAAATATCAGTCAAGCACAAGAGCATTCATAAGACACAAAAACACTTGCATTCCTTTAACTTTACAATAAAATACAAATAATGAAGTGAATGCCAATGACAACATATATAATTTATTAAAGTTAGGTAAATATTTTCCTTTATCCTGGTCTCTCATTCTGTCTTTAAGTGTTTACATAAAAGACTTAAGCATTGAATTAAAAGACATATAAATAGCCAAAATAATCAACATAAAATTAACTGGCACTTTTATTCCTCTGAAGTTCCAGATACTCACTTTCCTAACAAATTCTGTTTGCTTTCCAGAAGACATTTGGAAAATGTTTTCATAGCTCATATCATATATGCTTTTGAAAAGCAAACTAGGTTCCATTGTTTTGCATAAAATATGAAGGAAACGGTATGAAAATTAGGTTTCAAGTTCTCAGAGTTGTATGTTCATTGTTTTCTCATTTTCTTACAATGTTTCTTTATTTTCCTGTAAAAGGCATACTTTGTAATGATTTGTTTCCAGACTGACTGCATTGCCCCAATACGTGCTTCAACTCGACTCACTTTGAATTCAACATAAATGCATTGATTGAATACATTTATCACCCATTTTCTTCTGAGTGTTTTACATTAAAATGTGTAAATTGCTCTATTTCCTATAACCCTTTAGTTATACATTTATATATATATATATAATATTAATAAATTTTGCTTGCCTATTATATTTCTAAGAATATATATGAGACATTTCATACTTTGGTTAAGTCCTAAATAATGTTTTATGTGAAGCTCTCTTGTGAAGAATGTGAAACTTGTATAAATATAACACTTGTTTGAATATCTGCATTTTGAATTGGTTTTCTACACTGATCTTGTCTATCTTGAGACCTCTCAGTGCTGGAGTTTCCTCTTCCCAGTTTCTAAAGACAGTGAGACATATGGTGGCAGGACATGAATGAAATAGCTCAATTATTTTTGACTTTACAATAGAATAAAGTAATTTAATGGAAAAATTATATAATTTTAAATGTAAGTAAAACTGCAAGAGCGTAACAGGTCAGTTAGAAAATTAACCACATTCCTCAAACTTCCATTCGCTTTCTGAAGGTCAAATGGAAGCAGCCCTATTAGTTGCAATTAGGTATATGAGAGTAGGATCCAGCAGGAAAAATAGTAATAATATTAAAATATGTTAAATGTTCTAAAAATAGTACAACCATAGTCAAATCATACTAAAGAACATATGGGAGTATGGGAGATGGGTTCCTGCACGCAAGAGGCAGGTGAGCTTCCCTCCCCTATAGCACTACAGTGAGGCCGAAACAGACTGGTTATAGAAAACAATGTGGATACAGAAGAGAAACGCAGAGTGCCCACACATTGCACACAAATAGAATAGTGTGACATAACAAGATCAAACCGGAGGGTGGTGTAACAATGTCAAACTTAGTATTATTGTTGGAATAGTTTGCAAACATATGCAGTGAGAAATGCAGTTAAAATATAATTCATGTGAAAAAGAGAAATTCAAGGAATTATTTCAGGAGAATTCTCATAAAAACTTACCAATTATAAGTGATAAGTTTTGTTTTTCAAAATTAATATAAATGTACACTTAGAAACTGTTAAATTTGGGGAAACTGGATATAAAGTAATGTTACATAGATCAGTTTCACTTAGGAACACAATATATTTCCAAAAAAATCTTCTTGTGTATTTGACTAAGCTGGAAATAAACTTTGTTGATTTTCTTATAAAGCTAATAACTTTTGTTAATGAAGTATACAAATAACCTTATTTATCACTAAATGAAGTAGGTTTTTTGATGAAAAAATGAAATGTTTTTTTTTGTTGTTGTTGTTCACTTGTACTTTGGCTTGCTTTTTTAGCTATCTATTTATTTACTTTTCTTTGGATGACTAATAGTTAAATTTCTATTCGAATTTCTGGAATATCATTGCTAATTGTGTTTATTCTGGTATTGTGAACTGTCCTTGTGCTTCAATAAACTTTTAGCTTTTACTGATGGGCAACATCCTTTTTCTCATTTCTGTTTTTCAGTTCTGGAGACTGAACTCAGAATATTGCTCATGATAGGCCGGCACTCTTTCATTGTACTATATCCAGACCCATTACCATGATTTTTGACTCAGTTCACACCTAACCACTTTGTTATAGTCTATCAGAAAATAAGATATTTTGACTGTGATTGGTATTTCATGAATGCATTGATTTTTTTTAAAAAGCTTGTTTCATTCTTTACATGGTAGTAGACATTAGAGCAGGAAACGATAAAGACTTAGTAAAAAGATCCAAAAGGCATTTCTAAGCCTTGAAATCTGACAGTCTATTTTCTGTTAATGAACAGCACAGTTACGTGGATTAATTCTTTTATTGTGAGTTGGATTTTTAAGTTTTTATGATACATAAATTTAAGTACACTGTGGTAATGGGATATATCTTAATATATCGGTGTTTTGAATCCTGTAATTAAAAGAAGTCAATATTGACCTTTCATTTTATTAGTTTAGAAAACATAACAATGTACCAATATTTCCCTAGTTTTATGGGTTATGTAATTGAAGGAAAGAAAAGTAAAAATGAGACATAAAACACTAAAATGACTAGGACTCTATAGCTTATCAAAATTGCATCACAATATACATGATGAATGCTTTTGATTACATGCAGTATGGCTTGTTTTTCAATCTGCAAATTATTTTGCTATTTAAACTTTATTTTACCTAACTAGAATTCGTACTGGTATCATCAATTGTTGTATGAGAGTTTTTTTTTTTTTAAAGTTTCTTTGGTTGTCTTAAAATAAGGGATCTTCAAAGGAAGTATATTTGAATACCAGACAGATAAGGACAATTTAACTGTAGGTTTACACATTCATTTGTACATAATACAAAGTTAGACCCAGCTAAGGGAAGACAAGACATTCTTGGTTCAGTAAACTCTCCCTGCTAGAACTTTTATGATTCCAGGGTGAGGTATAAATAAACCACTGTCAGATGGCAAGGTCATGTTCTGAGACGTCAGGAGTTTGATGTCCAGTGTAGCACATCGCCAGAACTTTGATTGCCACCACGTTTCTTTGTTTATGACATCTGCTTCCTCTGGCAGGGAAACTGAAGACAGGCTCAGAAACAAAGCACCGAACAAATATTAATCATGACAATCAATGTTCCTGATTTTTGAAACAACATGTTTTTAAAAATTCAGTAACTTAGGCTGTTAATGCTTTTTTGATGAGTCAAACAACAAAGCAGAAGCTACCAGGACAAAAGGAATTTCAAATGAATGCTAATATATCATGAAATTATTCTTTGCTTCTCTTTCCTGATGATTTTATACATGTACCCAAGGGGTCATGAACATATTCAGCCTTAAACACCTTATTATATTCTATTCCTGCTTCTGCCTACTGGCATTCTACCCCCAAGTGGTTTTCCTCTGCTGTCGTGCTCTATGTGTTTGTGTAGCATGTGTTCATGTGTGTGTCCAGCAGTTTGTATGTACGTGTGTGTATGTGCTTCTTTGTGTGTGTGTACGTGTGTGTTCATATGTGTGTGTTGTTTTGTATGTGTGTGAGTGTGTTTATCTGTGTGTGTTTGTATGTATATATATGCCTGTGTTTGTTGGGAGATGGGAGAGTGTGTATGAGGGCCTGTGTTTGTTGGGGGATGGGTGAGCGTGTATGTATGCATGTGTTTGTTCTGGGCTTGAGTGATTTGGGTGGGTGCATGTGTATGATCATAACCAGAGCTGCTATATTTTCATCCTTCTAACAGATATAGCCTAGACCCAAGATAGCATTTTACAATACTCCTTTCATTTTCTGTGTCTTAAATCTTTCCAACCCTACTTTCCTAGGCTTTCTGGGGGCTTAGCTCTAATTCCAGAAATACTCTTTTCAAATGAGAAATTTGCAAAGTAGAATAAAATAAGCATCTTGAAAAGAATACTGTATCAGGAAGCTAATAATTATCAAATGACAAATACTTACTATTAATTTGCCAGATTATTTTAATACATCCTTCCCAAGAGTTACTTGATTTCACCTTAGGTATCACAAAATCATTTTATAAAAGACCAAGAAATGCAGAAAAAGAAAAAAAAACCAAAAGAAAACAAAAAAAACCCCAAAGCTATTTTCTGTTGGAGTTCTATAGTGTCCTGCCTCTGTCTGCTTTATTTAGCATCTGTATTGCATTATCAAATAAAAAACAAAACAACTTTTAAAGCATGCATCTGCTCTTTGTCCCACTTTTTTCACCTGCTACAGATTGTGAGCTATCGTCAGCCTTCCTGTAAACTTTCTAGTTAATTCTGTTGCAGCCTTTCCAGTTATCAGTCAGCATGCTCAGGTTACCTCTATGTCTCAACCCTTCAGGGATTCCCCATTGTGTAATACTGAAGCAAAGCCCACTTTGCAGGAGCCTCTTTGAGTTACCTCCTGTTCTACTCCAAGTCTCTTCTTATGTAGGTCTTCCCTCTGGAACCTGATGCTGCAACCTTACAAATCCACTTGTTGTTCTCTGTCTAATTATGCACCACCGTGTCTCCTCAGCGTTTGCTGCTCAGATTGAATTTCTTAGGCTTAGATGCTAAGAGTCTAGGAAAGAATTGGTTCCCCAATGAAACGCAAGAGACCCAGTCATTTCTGATGTGTTTCTCACACTGGAACATAGAGACAACAATATAACACACTCTAAATGCCTTAAAACATTTCTTATAGTACAAACCTCATTTCTTTGTGTTTGTGTATTTTTGTGTGTGTGTGTGTATGTGTGTGTGTGTGTGTGTGTGTGTGTGTGTGTGTGTGTGTGTGTGAGAGAGAGAGAGAGAGAGAGAGAGAGAGAGAGAGAGAGAGAGAGAGAGAGAGAGAAAGTTTTTAAGGGTATCATACACAGTATTTACTATATTTCTATTCCTCCTTCTCCTCCCTCTCTTATGTTTTCTACCTCTCAGATTCATGGTATCAACTCCCTTCAACATTATTATGATATGTACGCATACAAACATTTACTACTACTATAGTTTTATGAGAGACTGGTTGAGATGTCTTGGTTTCATCATCCATGGCATGTCTAGAAGATCTAGTCCACAGAAGACATTCTGTTCCTCTATCAAAATTCTTTTCCACTCTGCTGTTTCCCGAGCCTTCAGCATAGTAGTTGTTTATGTTCGTGTACTAGTTTATAGGAACACAGACAAACACTTTCTGTTAGATACCTCTGTAGTATTCTCTTTCTTCAAGGGACAAAAAAAAGCACCTTGAATTAGGAGGAAGAGTTACACTTGGTGTTTTGATACAGTTGCAAGATACATTGATTTAGTAAAATGATTTTAACTGCCATTGGTCCTCTGAGGTCTAAGATCTCTCTAGCCATGGGAGCCAGATTTGCAGTACCAGACATGACTTTTCCTAGAGTACAATTTGTCAACACTTAATTGTCATTAACATTTTAATTATCATTATAAGTTCCACTATCACACCTTTCCTTGATCATCATTGTTGTGATTGTGAACTAAACATTTGGGTACAATGATTAATTACTTTTCTTCCTTGGCAGCTTTCAAAGCAATTTTTGATGCACTAAGATGTAGACTTTAGGATTTAAGATTGGAGATCCTTATCGGTTCAATTCCTCAATGTCCTATGTCCAAAGTATGTAGTATCTTCAGCAAAAATTTTACCCTCAATTTTTAAGAAATGATAACATCAGTCATCAACATTGTTTAAAGATTTACCTGAATTTCACTCAACTCAAAACTTGAATAGTTTTGCATATATTTTATATTTCATATTTCTTCAGTTATCTTGGAATTGCAAGGTAATTTTTGAGAAAAAGGCACAGAGACAAGGTCTTTGATACATTTATAGTTCATTTTTATATTAATTATGACAAAAGTAATAAATTACCTTATGATATATCAATAGATTATGCAACAAGGACAGCATAATTGCTGGTATTGAATAACAACTAAACTGGTAGGAATCAAAGATAACTTTTGAGAACTCATAGATAGAAGTATTATGCAGGACAAATACACCTCCTGAATGATTCGGGGAGGGGTTAAAGTAGGTGACAGAAGTGGAACTTCTAATTTGATATCTTGGGGTAAAATTCCCAGTGACAACATCACACAGAGTTTCTAAAATGCTCTGTTTCAGAGAACAGACAGAAGGAAGGTGATGTGCTTTAGAAAGCTCTGTTGGATGACTCATAAAGAGGCTGCTGTGATGGGCAGACAGTGATGTCTAGGGTTCACATAAAAGATTTAAAAAATTGTTTTATAAAATATGAACAAGAAAAATTCACAATTTTCTATTTACATACTATCTTACATAATAATGTTTCAAATGGGTTCATGAGAAAAGTAGATTAATTGCTGATTAAAATACCCTTAAAATGATGATATAAGCAAATATCTTATATTTCTAGAAGCGTACATTCACTTTTAGTGCTTCTTCAACCATGTGTTTGTTTTTTATCTTCTTCTCTTTAATATATTGCTAAGTTCTTAATTAAGAGAACATCAGCCGTAAAGTATCATATCATCAAACATCGACTTAGCACCATGGTTTTGAATAATTCTGAGCTTTCAACAGTCATATAATTCTAGACATAAGGATTGTTTCATTTTTTTTTACTCAGTGTTTTTCATCCATTACTCAATGTTTTGTTTTAATTAAATAGTATTTAGTTGTTTCTATTTCTCTTCAAGCAGAAATATATGTTTACACTGGGGAATGGATGGATTTCTTACAATGGCTATACAAAGGATACCATAGATAAACTCATGTGTGTTTTCTACTAAATCACATTCTTCCCAATGCTTATGAGAAAAACTGAAAATAGCCAGGGTATTTGTCACTGAGTAGTGAAGGTCACTTCTTGTGAAAACTATGGCAAGTAAAAATTTCCATAATGCCTATAAATAGACCACTTGTTCACTAAATTTTACTCACAACCAATTAAATCAGTAATTCTTGGTAGTGAGTTCAATCCTACCAAAAATACCTACTCTTCAGTTGGGAGGTAAGATTAAATGCTTGAGGCTGAGTTATTCTCCCAGGTACAGACCTCACTAGAAAGGTTTTAGCTCCTAGATAGCTAGAATAAAAGGTCTTTATGTAAAGATTTCATCAAAGCATCCATTTTCTTCAACCACTCTTTCTGTAGCTTCGCCAGCCAGACAACTAAATTGCTGACACCCAAAACACTGAGCCAGCTCTACTCTATCCCTTTGGAAATAGGATGCCCTGATTAGACTCAGGTATCCAGTGTCAATTCTATTAAGACTTGCGACAGTCTCTATCCAGTCCATTTGGTTCTCAGAACTAAATAACCTAAACTAAACCCTTTGTGCCGTACAGACAGTGAAAAAGAAAGGGCTTTGCTGAATCATTTTATTAAACCTTAAAAGCTATTGAGAAAACCTAATCATTGTTTCCTAAGAGTGCTTTATAGTTAGAATGCCCCAGTTTTTGATAATGCATCCATGGATCCACAGATTCTCTGTTTTTAACGGTGGCTTCTTTGAACTTTTAAACTATAAAGATGTCCTCTTCCTTTGAATTCATAACACTAAACTTCCATCTCTCTTGATGTAATCACATAATACCGAACTATTTATATTCTATTGTTTGAAAGTTAGCATCTACAAATATCTAATAATGAGATGGCATGAGGATTACACACACTTAGTTACTTTTCGCTCTGACTGAAAGTTGATTTAAACTATTCTTCATTAGAATCAACATACTTATTTTTTGTCCATTGCCTCTGTTTTAGTTCCTGCCTTAAGGGAACTTTTTTTATGTTTCATTTCTTTTATTCGATATATTTTTTATTTACATTTCAAATGATTTCCCCTTTTCAGGACCCCCCACTCCCCGAAAGTCACATAAACCCCCTTCCCTCCCCCTGTTCTCCCATTCACCCCTTCCCACTTCCCTGTTCTGGTATTGCCCTATACTGCTACACTGAGTCTTTCCAGAACCAGAGGCCACTCCTCTGTTCTTCTTGTACCTCATTTAATGTGTGGATTATGTTTTGGGTATTCCAATTTTCTAGGCTAATATCCACTTATTAGTGAGTGCATACCAGAGCAATAGTTGTTAAAAACTGCATGGCATTGGTACAGTGACAGGCAGGTGGATCAATGAAACAGGATTGAAGATCCAGAAATGAATCCACACACCTATGGCCCCTTGCTCCTCGACAAAGGAGCTGAAAACATCCAGTGGAAAAAAGCCTTTTCAACAAATGGTGCTGGTTCAATTGGAGGTCAGCATGCAGAAGAATGCGAATTGATCCATCTTTATCTCCTTGTACTAAGCTCAACTCCAAATGGATCAAGGACCTCCACATAAAGCCAGACACTCTGAAGCTAATAGAAAAGAAACTGGGGAAGACCCTGAGGACATTGGTACAGGGGGAAAGTTCCTGAACAGAACACCAATAGCTTATGCTCTAAGATCAAGAATTGACAAATGGGACCTCATAAAATTACAAAGTTTCTGTAAGGCAAAGGACACCATCAAAATGACAAATCGGCAACCAACAAATTGGGAAAAGATCTTCACCAACGCTATTATCAGATAGAGGGCTAATATCCAATATATACAAAGAACTCAAGAAGTTAGAGCCCAGAAAACCAAATAACCCTATTAAAAATGGGGTACAGAGCTAAACAAAGAATTTTCAGCAGAAGAATTTCAGATGGCTAATAAACATCTTAACTTCAGGAGTCATTAGGGAAATGCAAATCAAAACAACCCTGAGATTTAACCTTACACCAGTCAGAATGGCTAAGATTAAAAATTTAGGAGACAGCAGATGTTGGTGAGGATGTGGAGAAAGAGGAACACTCCTCTACTGCTGGTGGGGTTGCAAACTGGTACAACCACTCTGGAAATCAGTCTGGTGGTTCCTCAGAAAACTGGGCAAGTCACTTCCAGAGGACCTGCTATATCACTCCTGGGCATATACCCAGAGGATTCCCCAGCATGTAATAAGGACATATGCTCCACTATGTTCATAGCAGCCCTATTTATAATAGCCACTAGCTGGAAAGAACCCAGGTATCCATCAACAGAAGAATGAATGCAAAAAAAAGTGGTATATATACACAATGGAGTACTATTCAGCCATTAGAAACAATGAATTCAGAAATTCTTAGACAAATGGATGGAGTTGGAGAACATCATACTAAGCAAGGTAACCCATTCTCAATAGAATCAACATATTTTATCATGTTTCATATAATATTATTTTATTTGGCTGGAAGCTGGGTCTAAGATCTTGATTAGAAACATATTTTATAAACTTATTTTTACTCTGACTATTAAAGTGGTTAGGTTTGTTCCTATCACAAGATTTTTGCTGAATACTTCTAAGTGTCTATGCTTAGTACATATCTGATACACTTTCCTTTATGTGGAATAATAAAAACCATTTTTCATATTTTCTGGTACTTCAGCAGCATCTTTTTATTAAATAAATGACTCTGTGTTCAGAGAACTACAGTTAAGTTTCTGTAGGTATCAGAGATAAACAATATTTATTTCATAAATGTGTACAAATAATAAATAATTATGTTAATCTACTTTGTTATGAATTGATTTCTTCCAATTAGATAAAGTTGTTTCCTTTATAAATATAGAAATGTTCCTTCTTCCAAAGATAAAGGTAGGAGACAAAGGCATCTCAACCTACTAACTTCATTCAACCCTAAGGTCTCTCGTTGCATAAAATCAATTCTAGAGTATCTTCTGAAACGGAGACCTATTGAAAAATATAAGTTTGTTCAGCGTTATAAAACAATGTTAACATTATCTTTATACTTTTTTATTAGATACTTTCGTTATTTACATTTCAAATGTTATCCACTTCCCTGGCTTCACCTCCAAAACCCTCCTGTACTATCCACTGCTCACCAACCAATCCAGTCCTGCTTCCCTGTTCTGGAGTTCCCTTACACTGGGTCATGGAGCCTTCACAGGACCAACAGCTTCTCCTCTCATTGATGTCTGAAAAGGCCATCCTCTGCTACATATATAGCTGGAGTCATTGGTCCCTCCATGTGTACTCTTTGGTTGGTGGTTTAGTCCCTGGGCGCTATGGGGTACTGGTTGGTTTGTATTATTGTTCTTTCTATGGGGCTTCAAACCACTTTAGCTCTTTGGGTCCTTTCTCTAACTCCTCCATTGTGGACCCTGTGCTTAGTCCAATGGTTGGCTGCAAGCATCTACTTCTGTATTTGCCAGGAACTGGAAGAGTCTCTAAGGAGATATCAGGCACCTGTCAGCAAGCACTTGTTGGCATCCACAATGGTTTCTGGGTTTGGTAACTGTACATGAGATGGATCCCCAGGTGGGGCTATCTCTGGATGGTCTCTGCTCCATACTTTGTCTCTGTATCTTCTCTCATGGGTATTTTGTTCCCCTTTCTAAGAAGGACCAAAGCACCTACACTTTTGAGATCTTCCTTCTTCTTGAGCTTCATGTGGTCTATGAATTGTATCTTAGGTATTATGAGCTTCTGAGCTAATTTCCACTTATCAGTGAGTGCATACCATATGTGTTCTTTTGTGATTGGGTTAACTCACTCAGGATGATATTCTTAAAGGAGATATGGAAGGTGTAGAATTCTGTTCTGAAGCATTTCTACAGTCCTACAAAAAGAGAAAAATTACTGAAAAACCAAGGTCCTGATTTACATTTAAGATAACTTCTAATTGTCTGTATGGTCATATTGATTGTATTCATATGTAAGACTTCATATGATTTCAGATTCTGAATATCATTCTGAATTTCTTTTTGAAATATATGGCTCTCAATCTTCATATCTGATACAAGGGGGGCTGAGACATCCCTACAATTTCAAATATCAGAAGGCTGAGGCAGGAGAATTGAGAGTTTAAGTCATTCCATCTTAGAAATAGAAAAAGAAAATGCTTGTGATATTTGAAAATTTGTCTGTCTTCTTTATTGATGGTATAAAGGTTGTGAGTGGGTGTTGAAATTGTATGTCTGCATTTGTAAATATACTTGCTTGTGAATTGGTTATGTTTAGATCCTATTGTATATACAGTGAAACATTGCACCAAATAAAAATAATCTGTGAAAGAGTATACTATCACAAATTAAAGCTTATAAACTTGATAATTTTACATGTTAAAATAAACTCTGTCTTTATTTTTCACCAGTGCTAGGGATTGAAGCCATGCCTTTCAAGCTGCATATTATGCAAGCAATTTACCAGGGTGTTACATCTCCATTCAGTTACATTTTCCTTTTATTTTTTAAAAGTTATTTGTCTGGTGATATTATATATTTATGTCTTTAGATGAACATGTGTATGTGTATATGTAGAATCCAGGGTTTGATGATTTCTTCACTGATCAACACTTTATTTAATTAAGTGTTCTTCACTGAATCCAAAGCTCACAATTCAACTGCTCTAGGTAGCCAGACTGTGCTCTCATCTGTCAAAGAACTCATATGTGTGTCTGTCTCCTGACTTCTGGGAGTTCAGGACTTCCACCCATCCCAAGTCCTACCATTCTTCTAACATGTGGGTGCTGTGTTCCTGGTTTTCCATATGTTCCAAGGACATTACATGTTAAGATATTCTTCTGTTTTTTTCTTCCTTTTTCTATTTTAAAACTCTCATGCTCTTGCAGAGGATGGCCTGTGATGTTTGGGACACTTTCTAATTTTGCAGCATACCTGGAATGTTAAAGGAAAGTCACTACAAGAACCACGCTTTTATTACCATCCTTTTGAAAAAAAATAATGATGTTAATATTTTTTTCTCAGAAAGAAATAGCCAGGCAGCAGTGGCACATGCCTTTAATCCCAGCACTTGGAGGTTGACACAGGCAGATTTCTGAGTTCGAGGCCAGCCTGGTCTACAGAGTGAGTTCCAGGACAGCCAGGGCTATACCGAGAAATCCTGTGTCAAAAAACAAAACAGACAAACAAAAAGAAATAAATACCAGTAATGGTTTGAAATATATTTTAGTGAATTATGAGGAGTACAATCTATTGTGCTTCTGATACTGTGGATAACCTAATATTTTTTATATAGATGTATAAATGACAAAGTTTATTTGAACTAGAATCACAAAAGGCAAATGATTGCTTTTCACAAATATAATCAAACAAATATGTATTTATCTGCAGTCCAATATTATATTAAGACCCTTTAAAGAGTAACAAATATCTTGAAAATGTAAAGTATCTTTGCAGTACTTTTTATATCATGTCAGAGGAAAACTATTAGAGCCACAATACATTCATATTTTAAATAGATGGGAGTTTTACTAAATGCTAGCTCAGGGATAAGATGTGAATAATGGAGATCAGAATTTCTTCTGAATATTTATTTCACAGGAAAGTCTCTCAACCTCATACCATTAACAGACTGATATTATTACCAGGTTTCCTGGGTCATCTTGACTTTAAAACTCTTTGCACTGTGTGAGAACTCAAAATAAGCGACAGTTATATTCTAACTTCAGCCCATATTATTTTAAAGTACAAACTTTAATAAGAAGTAGTAGACTAAAATTTTGCAGCGTTGTCATTTCACCCTTTTCAAAGATGGGTGGGCACAGGCAAAATTAATTTTCTTAATAGCAGTTTTCAGCCAAATGGTATACCACTTAGGGATTCTTATGGGGCAAAAAAACAAAAAACAAAAAACAAAAAACTGGAATTTGAAACACATATCCCACACATGAAGGAGATAAGCAAACCTCTAAATTTGCCCTCTAATGTCCATTAAAGGAGCAAAAATAAAAATAAATTATACATAACAATAGTAAAACAAACAAATACCAGTAAAAAATAATACACACTATCAGAAAGATATTATTGTCTTCTCAATTATGCAGTGGTTCATTGAAGAAAGCAGAATTTTTGTTTTAAAATATAGTTATATATATATATATATATATATATATATTCTAATGAATGAACAGAAAAAAGTGTTGGGGTTTTGATTTATTTTAATGATTTATTTTATTGTTTGCAAATATTTCCATGAGCATATGTACTTTTTAATATATATGCAATACAGACACACACACACACACACATACACACACACACACACACACACACACACACACACACAGCATTATATTCCATGGAGCTGGAGTCAGAAGTGGTGTTTGACCCACTGGAAGTAAACACTGGAAATGACACTAAAATTCCTCTCTAAGAGCTACCTAAGGTTTCTTAATTATTGAGCTGTCACTCCAGTCCCACAATAGGTTTCACTCATTAATAAATTAAAGTTTGGGAATACATGATCCATTTTTTCAGTAATGTTACCTTTTCTTTCTTCTTTTATTCTCTCTATTAAGCTTTGAACCCCTAATTATACTAGTCATTCAATACAGCTTTGAACATGAAATAATGTCCAGAGAAACACTCAGTAGATTTTCATGAATGCACTTAATTTGAATAGAACCGTCTTATGCAGTATAAAACTGAGAGCATATTGCATAATCAATTTCTGTTTCCAAGTTCTATAACTCTTATTCCAGGATTATGTTCTTATCCTTTATTTCAAAGTAATTTGAAGAAAATCACAATGTATTAGAGAATTAAAAATATATTGTAATTTTGTGTAAAATGGGGATGTTTTATTCTTGTGAAAAGATAACTTCAACCATAGGTATTTCAATATGTGAGAATAAGATAAGTGGAAAATTTAATAAGTGTAATAGTAATTTTTATTCACCAGATATAATTTTCATCTTGGATGCTTACTGCTGAAAAAGCTTAGCTATACTAACTAGCTCTTGCTGTACTCTAGCTGGCTGATTCAACTCAACTGTTTTTGATAAAACTCCTCTCCAAAGTCTTCTCTCAGCTTCTCACTGAATTGCGCTGCCTTAGGAAAACCAACGCTGAACTCAAACTGTACTGCATGGGCTGCATGAAACTGAACTGAACTCCACTAAACTGACTAGTCTGCATTCAACTGAACTGGCTGATTCTCTCTTCTCTCTGTCTCTGTCTCTCTCTGTCTCTATCTCTGTCTCTCTGTCTCTCTCTCGTTAGATGTTTTCTTTTTTTTTTATTCGATATAATTTATTTACATTTCAAATGATTTCCCCTTTTCTAGCCCCCGACTCCCCGAAAGTCCCATAAGTCCCCTTCTCCTCCCCTGTCCTCCCACCCACCCCTTCCCACTTCCCCGTTCTGGTTTTGCCGAATACTGTTTCACTGAGTCTTTCCAGAACCAGGGGCCACTCCTCCTTTCTTCTTGTACCTCATTTGATGTGTGGATTATGTTTTGGGTATTCCAGTTTTCTAGGTTAATAACCACTTATTAGTGAGTGCATACCATGATTCACCTTTTGAGTCTGGGTTACCTCACTTAGTATGATGTTCTCTAGCTCCATCCATTTGCCTAAGAATTTCATGAATTCATTGTTTCTAATGGCTGAATAGTACTCCATTGTGTAGATATGCCACATTTTTTGCATCCACTCTTCTGTTGAGGGATACCTGGGTTCTTTCCAGCATCTGGCAATTATAAATAGGGCTGCTATGAACATAGTAGAGCATGTATCCTTATTACATGGTGGCGAATCCTCTGGGTATGTGCCCAGGAGTGGTACAGCAGGATCTTCTGGAAGTGAGGTGCCCAGTTTTCGGAGGAACCGCCAGACTGATTTCCCCCTTTCTCCTTATCTTTTCAATATTGTACTTGAGGTACTAGCTCGGGCAATTCGACAACATAAGGAGGTCAAAGGGATACAAATTGGAAAGGAAGAAGTCAAACTATCATTATTTGCAGACGACATGATAGTCTACCTAAGTGACCCAAAGAACTCCACTAGAGAGCTCCTACAGCTGATAAACAACTTCAGCAAAGTGGCAGGTTATAAAATCAACTCAAGCAAATCAGTGGCCTTCCTATACTCAAAGGATAAGCAGGCTGAGAAAGAAATTAGGGAAATGACCCCCTTCACAATAGCCACAAACAATATAAAGTATCTTGGGGTGACTCTTACCAAACATGTGAAAGATCTTTATGACAAGAACTTCAAGACTCTGAAGAAGGAAATGGAAGAAGACCTCAAAAAATGGGTAAACCTCCCATGCTCATGGATCGGTAGAATCAATATAGTTAAAATGGCCATTTTGCCAAAAGCAATATACAGATTCAATGCAATACCCATCAAAATCCCAACTCAATTCTTCACAGAGTTAGAAAGAGCAATTATCAAATTCATCTGGAACAACAAAAAACCCAGGATAGCTAAAACTATTCTCAGCAACAAAAGAAAATCTGGGGGAATCAGTATCCCTGACCTCAAGCAATACTACAGAGCAATAGTGTTAAAAACTGCATGGTATTGGTACAGTGACAGGCAGGAGGATCAATGGAACAGGATTGAAGATCCAGAAATGAACCCACACACCTATGGCCACTTGATCCTCGACAAAGAGGCGGAAAACATCCAATGGAAAAAAGATAGCCTTTTCAACAAATGGTGCTGGGTCAACTGGAGGTCAGCATGCAGAAGAATGTGAATTGATCCATGCTTGTCTCCTTGTACTAAGCTCAAATCCAAATGGATCAAGGACCTCCACATAAAGCCAGACACTCTGAAGCTAATAGAAAAGAAACTGGGGAAGACCCTTGAGGACATCGGAACAGGGAGAAAGTTTCTGAACAGAACACCAATAGCTTATGCTCTAAGAGCAAAAATTGACAAATGGGACCTCATAAAATTACAAAGTTCCTGTAAGGCAAAGGACACCATCAAGAGGACAAATCGGCAACCAACAAATTGGGAAAAGATCTTCACAAATCCTACATCAGATAGAGGGCTAATATCCAATATATATAAAAAACTCAAAAAGTTAGACTCCAGAAAACCGAACAACCCTATTAAAAAATGGGGTACAGAGTTAAACAAGGAATTCTCACCTGAAGAAATTCGGATGGTGGAGAAGCATCTTAAAAAATGCTCAACTTCATTAATCATTAGGGAAATGCAAATCAAAACAACCCTAAGATTTCATCTTACACCAGTCAGAATGGCTAAGATTAAAAATTCAGGAGACAGCAGGTGTTGGAGAGGGTGTGGAGAAAGTGGAACACTCCTCCACTGCTGGTGGGGTTGCAAATTGGTACAACCACTCTGGAAATCAGATGTTTTCTTTATTTACATTTAAAATGTTTTCCCCTTTCTGGGTCCCCCCACCCGGGAAAACACCTATCCCATCCTCCCTCCCTCTTCTTCTTTGAGGGTGTTCCTCCACCCACCCCACTCCCGCCTCCCAGCCCTCAATTCCCCTACTCTGTGACATCTATCAAGCCTTTACAGAACCAAGGACCTCTCCTCCCATTGATATCTGACAAGGCAATCTTCTGCTACATATGCAACCGGAGCTATGTGTACTCCTTGGTTGATAGTTTAGTCCCAGGGAGCTCGGTGGGGTTGGTTGGTTGGTATTGTTCTTCTTCCTATGGATTACAAAGCCCTTCAGCTCCTTCTGTCCTTTCTCTAAGTCCCCCATTGGGGACTCCATGCTCAGTCCAATGGTTGGCTGTGAGAATCCACCTCTGTATTTGCAAAGGTCTGGCAGGGCCTCTCAGCCATATCAGGCTTCTTTCAGCAAGCATTTCTTGGCATCTATAATAGTGCCAGTGGTGTGTGTGTGTGTGTATGTATGTGTGTATGTGTGTGTGTGTGTGTGTGTTGGTGTCTGTATATGGGATGAATACTGAATTGTTTTCTTTAAACTACTCTTTGAACTCACCCCTTTCCTTTCCTTTCTATTGAGATTTGTGCCTATTCTATCTGTTTAATCTTTCTCTGATTCATTGTTACTAAATTAAGAAATCTCTTTCAAACATGGTTGATTCCTTCCATAAACTAACTTACTTCCATTCTTTGGGATTAAAGGTGTGTTCTGAGGGCATGCTTGTTTTAGCCAGAGGAAATAAAGGTTTGTCATTCCAGTTGGATCAATACAAACCAAAGACTTTGGATGTAATCCATGTCAGAGCAACCTTAATGCTGAGTTCAAATTCCTGTAGAAATAGTATTAAGTTTAAGGTGATTTTATCCTTACGTTTTTTATTTACTTGACAGTATGTGTGTGTGGATGTGTACCTATCTGTGTGTACTGATATGTGTACCTGTGTGTATAATTTTGTTTTTGTGTATTTGTGTGTGTGCGTGAGTGCCTGTGTGTGTCAATGTGTATGCCTATGTATTTGTGTATCTGTGTGTGTATATGTGGGGTGGTGCATGTTCTCCTATGTGTATGTATGTGCTTATATGTCTCTGTGTATGTGTGTGTGTGCATGTACACCTAGATTTGTATGTACCTATGTATGTGCAAAGGTATAAACATAGCAAAAATGCACACAAACATGAGAGGAAATGAATAAATCACTTCTCTTCCTTGTTCAAATGAGTCCTGTGGATGAGACTTGTGTTAGGAGGCACATGTCTGTTTACTGAATCATAACTTATCTTGTCTTTTCCAGTATTTTGCTTGTTTGTTTATATTTTAATATAAAGAATTCTATTAAAAATATTCCTGAAAAATAATAAAGCCTTAAGACAAATTAAAATGTTCGAACTGTCTCAGAGAATAAACATCAAGAAAATAAATCTGGAGAAAATACTTTATTTTTATAGGAGTAATTAGTGGACTCACAGCTATTTAATATACCAATGTACTCAGCAAATGAAGAATAAACTACACTTTGGTAAAAATAAATTGAAATAACAATTAATGACAAGAGAAGCTACGAGTTAGAAGAAGAACAAATAGAGGTGTAAGAGAGAGTCTGGAAGAAGGAAAAAGAGTCTTAAAAATAAAATCAAAGAATGATTTCCTCCCAAAATTAATAAATTGGAAATGGAATGAGGGAAGGAAGTCAAGGACAAGAATTTGAATTTGAAGTGAAAGCAGAATTACAAATCCTAGAAATTTTGCACATGTGTTTAATAACACAGAAGCCACATTTAAACAGAGAAATGTATATGTATGTAAATACACACACGTGAATGTGTGCATGTGAGTGTGTGTGTGTTTGTGTGTGTGTTTGTGTGTGTGTGTGTGTGTGTGTGTGTGTATAAACCTGCACAGAAACTAAGACATGGTAAACACATAACTAAGCATCAACAGTTGTACATAGAATTAAAATTATAGTGGTCACTTTATTTCAATCTAGAAAATAAAAGTGATAAGAATTGTATAGAATAATATGGCTATTTAAACTTACAGAGTACATAGAAAATAATCCCTCCAATAGCCCACGTTTAATGGATGAAGCAAGAGTTCTTCATAGTTAAAGACCATCCATAAGACAGAAACCTCTCAAAATTATAAAAAGAAAACATGTGAACAAATATAGAATGGTAAACGATGGTTGAAGATCTGGCCCAGTCGTTTCAGTGTTTTCAGCTCAAGTATGAGGACCTGGGCATGGATCTTGAGCAACAGTATAAAATATGAGCAGATCTGGAAGCCTCTGTTACCCCAGCACTCCCCACCAAACAGGCATTCCTGGAGATGACTGGCCAAAGAGACTGTCTATACCTAGGCATCTTCAGGTTCTGTAAAAAAATCCTTTTTTTAAAAAATAAATTGAGGAGATATTTGGAAAGACCCCTGACACTAACCTCTGGTTCACATTCACATTGAAGCATACAGAACTATACCACACTGTTTAGTTAGGGTTTCTATTGCTGTTAGGAGATACCATAAACATGCCACTTCTTGTAAAGAAAAACTTTTCATTGAGGCTAGCTTACAGTGTCAGAAGTTTAGTCCATTATCATTATGGTTGCAAGCAGGATAGTGTGCAGGCAGACTCAATATCACTGAGGAAGTTTTTTAGCCAAGCTAAACTTTTTCATTTTGATAAAAACTATAGTTGTGAGTAGGGAAAATTAACACTGAAATTAAATTAATAGTAAAGTTTTGGTAATTTTGGTGCTTATTCTATAGATCACTGTGTGTCTAGATGATTGGAAAGCTCATAAAATTGACAAATAATATTTTCACATTTAACTATTTGCATACTAAGAGAACTATTTCCTTGGAAACAGCTCTCAGTACAATATAAAATTTGAAGAAACAATCAACTTGGTACATAACATTTTCTATTAGTCTTAAAGTATATATAAAACTCCATAAAACTTGCTAATGCATCTTGAAAGACTCTTTCCACTTGTGATATCAATTTTCATTTGTATAGGAAATAATCAATTTGTAAAAGAAGTTCTATACAGAGATGTGAAACACTTCAAGATTCAGAATAGCTTTAAGCTTTTAAAACAGAAACCTATTCTTGGTAGTTGGGAGTTGTTTTTTATCAAACTAAGCCAACATATCTTGGCTAGGTGACAGTTTCATGGAAGATGGAATAAGGTTCAGCATTTAAAACATTTTCAGCTTGTAATTTACTTGGAACATAAATGCAGTTTTGAGAAATAAAATTGGTTTGACGGGAAAAGTTCATGAATCAGCAAGTCCGGTCAGACAACCCCAAGCATTTTATTTTCAGTAAGAAAGAGTTTTGTTATGTCTTTGAAATATGAAAAGCTTAGTTCAATATTCGTGGCTTTCATGTTTTATTTTTATGGTTCACCCCTTTCTTAATAAATAGTGGTCACCTCATCAGTGCTCTTAAGGGGTTACTTACTTCAAAAAAACAGGTATTGTTTGTTTGGATATACAACATTATTATTTTACAGTGTGATTAGTAATTGGAAATATTAAGTTATTTTTTTACACAAAGAAAGTAAAAAGAGGGACAGATTTTTTTTACAACTTGTAGACATTCAACAAACTGTATTATCCTTCATCAAAGCAACGAGTTCTTCCATGATTTACATTTGTCACTCATGACTATTCTTTAGTATATGATGTGATTCCATATGGAGATCTAAACATGTAATAAAGCATGATTCTTGAAATGATCCATGCTAGAAATAGGATTGTATGAAAGTATCCTTACTAAGCAAATTACTTCATTGGAAAGAGCAGTGATATACAAGTTCCATTTGTAGTGCTCTTGCTCTTCCCACATCACAGCATAGACATCAATTTTAAGGTAGTTCCTACTGTAGCAATCTCAGTAATAAGAAAAGTGTTGCTGAACCTTGTTATTACAAATGTGATAAAATTATGTTTATTTCTAATGGAAAAGCTATTTACTTAACAAGGAATATATACACAATTTTAAAGCTTTAAATTCAAATGGGATCTGGATTTTTCTTTGTGGTTGTTATTATTTTATGTGGAATAAAGTGGTCATTCCATTTATGTTGTAACTATGCTGTCAGAATCAGTTCAAGCATGCTGTCTATTATGATTATTCCCAAATCTGATCACTTTGTAAGGCACAGTGGATAATTCTCTGCAAACTAATGTCATATGTGCTTGTCTATGAAATAGATATAAAATTCTAGTGACAGATAAAATCTTCAAAAGCCTTATTAATTCATAAGATAAAAATAAAATCACAGATCATCACACAATGAAAAGCTTGTATTTCCTAAGTTTTCTGAAATAAATGTGATTACTTCATAATGACTTTTATATTGACCAAATTGTTTTAATACCTTATGCTTTAAAATATATAGAAGTTGCCCAGAAGGTTGAAAGTGTAAAAGAGAAACTGATAATTTATGTGGTCATGAAATCTATTTTGAATAGGATATTGCATTGCAAATTTATATGGTTCACAATCATTCTGAATTATGTTATATGATAAATGTATGCACAGTTACATCAGTATAGTTAAATGGAAGTAGACTTAGTGCAGAGGCTCATGAGTTGTAAACTTGCTGAGAATAAGTGCTTGTGTGCTCAACCCTGAATATACATCGTTCACTCCAAGCTCTAGGGAGTGCCTTGGAAGAGGGAATAGAAATAAGTTCAGCTTTAAATGATGGGTGGGGAACTTCTGGGTATGCCATGAGTTTTAGACAATGAACTCACAGCGTAGACAGCCATCTATATAATTCTGAGGCTTTCACCACTCCATCATGGATAGAGGATGGGTCCGTAAGACCAAATCCTCTCTTAGGAACATTTAACAATTAAGAATTACTGGGAGTTGGCCAGTCATATTCCTCTCTATTGTAGATACTGGTAAACTTCATTTGCTCATGTAACAAGTTCTCACCTATGTTCTAACAGGCAATACTAAATACTAATTTAACGCATTGGGTATAAACAAACACAGAGGGGGGGGGGCAGGAGGGAGAGAGAATAACCAGGAGAATTTAGAAGAAAAGCAATGGGATATGATATGTTTCTTAGTCATGGTTTCTATTCCTGCACAAACATCATGACCAAGAAGCAAGTTGGGGAGGAAAGGGTTTATTGAGCTTACACTTCCATGTTGCAGTTCATCACTAAAGGAAGTCAGGTCTGAAACTCAAGCAGGTCAGGAAGCAGGAGCTGATGCAGAGGCCATGGAGGGATGTTTCTTACTGGCTTGCTTCCCCTGGCTTGCTCAGCCTGCTCTCTTATAGAACCCTAGAGCACCAGCCCAAAGGTGGATCCACCCACAAGGGGCCCTCCCCACTTGATCACTAATTGAAAAAATGGCCCACAGCTGGATCTCATGGAGAGGTACTTCCCCAACTGAAGCTCCTTTCTCTGTGATAACCCCAGCCTGTGTCAAGTTGACACATAAAACTAGCCAGTACAATATGAAAACACAGGGGAATATCTCAAAGTACATCATATGTATGTGAATGCATCAGAAAATAATAACTACAAAAAGTACAAGAGAGTAATCTTTGTGTTTTCTAAGATTAATTATTCCCAAAGAAATGTAGTGTCATATAATATTTTAAGTCAAATAATTTAGGTAGCAGAATTTCAAGAAAACACTTAGTCATGAGAGGTACTACGTAAGGTTTAGCTTAAATGCTTAGACAAAATTTTGCTTCCAAATCATAAATATAAATATTGATATTTATGATAAAACCTGCTACATTTGAATATCTATGAAAAATATATAACATTCTAGATTATCTTCAAGAACTCTCATTGTAGCATGCATTTATAATATAAATCTTCCTCAAATTGGTTAAAATTGAATAACAGACTTGTCTAAATCACTATATATGAATTCACAATCTCGTAGCAAATTTATTCAAGTCATTACTTTTGTTTATTTTGCATTTATTCATTGCTTATTCTCTGTCTGTCTGTCTGTCTGTCTCTTTATATCTAAACATTGTTTTACTCTTACTCTGTAGTCTTTGATGGCCTGA
Source organism: Apodemus sylvaticus (assembly GCF_947179515.1). Taxonomy (NCBI): domain Eukaryota; kingdom Metazoa; phylum Chordata; class Mammalia; order Rodentia; family Muridae; genus Apodemus; species Apodemus sylvaticus. The sequence continues at coordinate 15,192,647 of NC_067479.1, forward strand.
CATTCACTGTATAGATCAGACTGGTATGCCCCTGTTCCCAATGATAAGAACAGCAGTTCCCTCTCCTTTGCTCCTCCCTGTGATCCCATTTCTCTCTTCCAGACCCACTCCTTCTAAGGTTCCCTTCAAAAAAAAGCAGGCCTAGCAGGACTTTGGTTGTGCTTCCGTGCCAAGACAGCAATATTGCTGGATGAAAATTCTTCTACTGAAGACATCAAAATTATGAAGAACATATATTAAGGAGCTTGCTGTTGAAGGACAAATGATTTGAGAAATATGAATGAAATCAGTGAAAATCTTAGAAAATGGCAGTCAGAAATCTCAATGCAAAATCCTGTCCTGGGGTATCAGAGATAACAAGAATACATATCACCATTCAAGTCTGAAGACTACTGAAAATAGGTAACTGAAATGTAGACAAAGGGGCTAAGTATATTACAGAACCTAAACAGTAGATATGTCCTTAAGTAATTAACACATATTGATTTAATACAAAATACATTAAAAGTTTTCACCTTCAATACTTAAATAATGAACAGTTCTCTAAATATTGATCATTTTTAAAGGAATACTCTGATATTTATAATAATTTCCCTTTTAAAAAAAACAAGAAAATTTTGAAGGAGGTATTATCTCCCATGACCTATAAACTGATAGAAAAGTCTAGACAATGACCATCATTCTAACTGAGTGATAATACTTTATCTAATAAGAAGTATAGGAAATGAGTAGATCATGTAGGTGGAGTGAGCAGGCAGCACTTCTCCACTCTTTGTATAAAACATGGATTTTGGTTTGGGAACTGATACAATGTTCACTAAGATTCACCAACAGTGTTTGCTTTAGAAACATATGCTAAATGTGGAACAATACAGAAAAGACTGGAATGGCTCCTGCACAATGATTACATGCATATTTGTGAAGCATTCCATATTTTTAATCATCACTTGCCATTAACTCAACAACAGCGAACTCAATTCCCCAATAAAAATATGCAGGCTAACAGAATGTCCATTCAATTTCAGGATCCATCATCCTGTTACATACAAGAAACACAACTCAGCAATAAAGATAGACAATATGTCAAATAAAGGGCTGGAAAAAATGTTTTCCAAGCAAGTGGACCCAAAAATCAAGCTGGGATAGACATTTTAATATCTCATAAAATAGACTTTCAACCAAAATTAATCAAAAGAGACAGAGAAGAATACTTTATACTTATCAAAGAAAAAGTCTACCACTAAGATGATACCTCAGTTCTGACCATCTATGCCCTACATACAAGGACACCCACATTTGTAAAAGAAACATTGATAAAACTTAAATTGTATACCAAATCCACACATTAATAGTGGGAAACTTCAACACCCCACTCTTGCCATTTGGCAGGTTATCCAAACACAAACTAAACAGAGAAAAACAATGAAACTATTGGATATTACAAATCAAATGACCTAACAGACATCTATTGACTACATAACCCAAACACAAAAGTCCACACCTCCTTCTCAGCACCTAATAAATCCGTCTCAACAATTGATGATATAGTTGGTCACAAAGCAAGCCTCAACTGATACATAATTGAAATCCTTCCTTCAACCTTAACAGATCACCATGGATAAACACTACAATAGCAACAGAAACACTAGAAAACCTACGTGCTCATGAAAATTGAACAACAGTCTACTCAATGACCTAATATACAAGAAATATGGAAATACAGTAAAGACTTCCTAGAATTCAATAAAAAATGAAGGCAAATCATACTCCAATTTATGGTATACAATGAAAGCAGTGATTAGAGGCGTGTTCATAGCATTAAGTTATTCCATAAAGAATTTAGAAAGTTGTCATACTTGCAATTTAAAAGTATACCTGAAAACTCTAAGGGGAAAAAACACCAAAGAGAGAAGGCAGGAAATAATGAAAATCAGAGCTCAAATTAATCTATTGTAAACAAAGAAAACCATACAAAGAACCAATGATACCAAAAGCTTGTTAATGAGAAAAATCAACGAGAAAAAAAATGGTAAAACTCAAGTCAAACTAAAGACAGAGACAGTATCCAAATAAACAGAACCAGAAGTGAAAAGGGGGACATAACAAAAGAAAATGAGGAAAATCAAAGAATCACTACCTCTTACATAAAAAGCTTATAATTCATAAAATTAGAAAATGTTAATGAAATGGATGGTTTACTGGAAATATACCACTTACCAAAGTTAAATCAAGATCAGGTAAACTATTTTAAAAAGCTTTATAAGTGTTAAGGAACTAGAAGCAGTCATTAAAAATTGTACAAGCAAAAACAAATAAGCAAACAAATAAACAAATAAATAAATAAAATTAAGAAGCCCAGGGAGAGATGGTTGGAGCACAGAATTCTAACAGACCTTCAAAGAGGAGCTAGCACAAATACTCAGTCCTCAAGCTAGAAAATAGAAGCAGAAGAAACACTGCCAAACTCATTGTATGAAGCCAGTCACCCTGATATTTAAACCATACAAAAACTCAACAAAGTTTCTTTTATGGAACGTTGATGCAAAAATACTTAGTAATATATTTAGAAACCAAATCCAGGAATACATCAAAAGCATCATCTATCATGCTCAAATAGGCTTCATTCCAGGGATAAAGGGATAGTTCAATAAAAGGAAATCCATCAATGTAATCTACCATGTAAACAAACTGAAAGAAAAAATCATGTGATCCTCTCAAATGTTGAAAAAAAAAAAACCTTTGAAAAAATAATCTAGCACTCACCGTATCACCCGAAGAAATAAAAGTAACATTCTTCACATGGCTCTTTCACTTTGCCCAGGATGCCGATGTAGCCATTTTGGCTTGTAGTCTAGGATAGTGTCTACCTTCTGTACACTTTGTATGCCTTATAGCCTTTTAGACACAACTGAGACAATAAAAACAATAATGGGAAGAGGTGGCCACATGAAGGCACCACAAAAATAACAAAAATATCAAAAATCAAACCAAAAATAAAACCTAACAAACAAACAAAAAAAACAAACCAGGTATAAAGATATCTTGAAGCTGATGGAGAGTCTTTTTTTTAATGGTTTTTTTTTTTTTTAATTCACCAATTGCTGACTTCTCTTCAAAGAGTCGCTCCCCTTATGCCAATCTCCCCATCTCCTCTAAGAGGTTAGAGGGCCCTTAGGAATCACCCAGCCCTGGCACATCAAGTTTCTGCAGGGCTAGGTACATCCTTTCCCACTGAGTCAAGACAGGGCAGTGCAATAGAGAATAGTCCACAGACAGACAATAGCATTAGGGTGAGACCCTGCTCCAGGTGTTAGGGGACCCACATGAAGACCACACTCCACTTCTGCTACACATGTGCAGGGGGTCTATGCCACTCTGAAAACTGAAACTAATAATTAACAGGCCAATGTGGAGGAAAAATGTACATGAAATTCCATGTTGACAATATGAGCTATAGGTAATTAATGACTGTTGATAAGGCAGAATCACTTTGTGCCAGACAAGGCAACTGATATGGTGATTAAATCTGTTTTATCTGACTTATACACACACACACACACACACACACACATGCATATATATACATATATATATGTATATATATATTAAATGAACTCAGAAGGTTGCATTTATGAAAATATGTGTATACATATGCAAAATGGTAATAACTAAAAAATGAGAGGACATTAAATTTAGATATGAAAGTAATCAAAAAGAGCTTATTTACTGTACCAATATATACAATTCACAAAAATTATACAAATAGTTAATTTTCCTTTTAACCTATGTATATATTTTATCGATAATTTTATTTTCATACGTGAGAAATACTTTTTCTAATATTTAACTTCCAATATCAATTCAGATTTTATTCTTACAGAAAAATGACATTTGCACATGCCAACTTACAGATATGTTATTAAATTTTATTAAATTACCAATCAATTTCTCACATTCTCTCCTGTACTCCTCTGAGAGTTTTAGCAGATTTTACCAGGGTTTACATTTCCATGTGGATAGCCTCTCATGTGGCTTTCTTTTTATTTTATTCTATTTTTTATTGGATATTTTATTTATTTACATTTCAATGTTATTCCCTTTTCCCATTGCCCCTGTAACTCCCTATCCCATCCTCCCTCCCCCTGCTTCTATGAGGGTGCTCTCCCACACCCAGTCCAACTCTTGGCTCCTTGCCCTGCATTCTACTACACTGGGGCGTCCATCGAGTCTGAACAGAACCAAGGGCCCCTCCTCCCACTGATGCATGACAAGGCCATCCTTTGTTATGTGGGTCCCTCCATGTGTACCCCTTGGTTGGTGGTTTAGTCCCTGGGAGCTCTGGGGAGTTGGGGTGGTTGGTTGATATTATTGTTCTTCCTATGGGGTTGCCAACCCTTTCAGCTCCTTCAGTCTTTTCTCTAACTCCTACATTGGAGATCCCATGCTCAGTCAAATGGTTGGCTGTGAGCATCTGCCTCTGTATTTGTCAGCTTCTGGCAGAGTCAAGAGACAGCTACATCAGGCTCCTGTCAGTAAACACTTCTTGGCATCTGCAATATTGTCTGGGTTTGTGTCTGTTTATGGGATGGATCCCCAGGTGAGGCAGTCTCTGGATGGCCTTTTCTTCAGTCTCTGCTCCACACTTTGTCTCTATCCCTGCAATATTTTGTAATCCTTCTAAGAAGGACTGAACTTTCTATACTTTGGTCTTCCTTCTTCTTGAGCTTCATGTGGTCTGTGAATTGTTTTGTGTATACTGAGTTTGTGGGCTAATATCCACTTATCAGTGAGTGCATTCCATTGTGTTCTTCTGTGACTAGGTTACATCCCTCAGAATGTTATTTTCTAGCTCCAACCATTTGCCAAAGAATTTCATAAAGTTATTGTATTTAATAGCTGAGTAGTACTCTACTGTGTAAATGTATCTCATTTTCTGTATTCATTCCTCTGTTGAAGGACATCTGGGTTCTGGCAATTGTAAATAAGGATGCTATGAACATAATGGAGCATTCCTTCTTGTTATATTTTGGAGCATTCTTTGGGTATATGCCTGGGAGTGATATAGCTGTGTTCTCATGTAGTAGTTCTATGTCCAATTTTCTGAGGAACTGCCAAACTGATTTCCAAAGTGGCTGTACCAGCTTGCAATTTCACCAGCAGTGAATCCTCTTTCCCCACATCCTGTCCAGCATTTGCTATCACCTGAGATTTTTGATCTTAGCCATTCTGACTGGTGCAAGGTGGAATCTCAAGGTTGTTTTCATTTACATTTCTCTGATGACTATGGATGTTGAACATTTAGGTGTTTCTCGGCCATTCAATATTTCCCAGTTGATAATTTTTGTTTAGCTCTGTACCCATTTTTTTTTAAATTGGGTTATTTGGTTCTCTAGAGTCTAAATTTTTGATTTCTTTATAAGTGAAAAATACTGACCTGCCTGCATATGTACATCTCTGAGGGTAAAACCAAGAGTTAACATGAAAAGAAATCAATAAAGGAAGAAGAATAATTATTTTAATAAAATATTGTGCTATAAATTTAAGCAAAACTATTGTGTCCCCATTCAAATACTTTTGCCATTAATCACTTCAACTAATGTCAACACTTTTCCAAGGCAATTTCATCTGGAAGCCATCCAAATGCTAAGGACTAAGTGATTTGCTGCCTTGAAATTCTTAATAGGTCTACTTGAGGTAACAACCTCAAGAAATCTGACAACTAAGGCCATAGATTCTTAGATGTGCTAATTCCGAATGACATTTTTAAGTTTTCCCTAAGCTTTCTTTTATAATTCAACAGAAAGAGAAGTGGCTGAAATTCTCTGTACTCTTCCAAATCTCTCATAACTATAGGAAACATTTATATCTTCTTCCCCATCAACATAGCAAACTATTAAAAACATTTAGAAATGTATGAACTACTTGAGTTCACACTCATGTTAATGTATGAACTACTTGAGTTCACACTCATGTTAATGTATGAACTACTTGAGCTCACACTCATGTTAACATTGCACATCCCTTTCATTTTAAGCAGTATTTCTTTCTTTCTCTACTAGAATGTTAACTTATCAACTAAGTCCAGTGATTTTGCTTCTGTGAAATTGATAAGTAGCTGAAATATACTTCTTTGAATCTTTAAGAACATTTCTATTTATGTATTACTATAAATGGTTTCCTGTAATTCATCATACCCTAGTGAGCCAATCATAATACTATAAAATCATTGCTAACACATTAATAACTCTGTTATTATAATAACTTCATATTTATCTTTTCCAACCATACATTTATTACCAGTTAGTTATATACATGTTCAACATTTCAAGAAAAAGATACCTTGTCCTGGCAATGTATGACCTAATATGAATATCAAAAATGAATATGCCTAGTATACCACAGATTGAATACTGATTAAATAAATATCTGTACATACTATTAATTTATCTTTTTAAGAATAAATAAAATTAACTTCTAAGATGGATAAGAGGCAAGAGGCTCTTAAAGTGTATCTCAGTTCATTTTCCCAAGCCTACATTGTATCCAACAATTACATATACCTCCAACTCTGGGGGATATTAGAATATGTGTCCTTTGTAGACAATGCTATGTATCTTGGTTCCATAAACTTATATAGAAAAGCACAGTGTTTCTGAGATATGGTCTCAATATGTGGTCCTAGTGTTCTTTAAGTTGCTCAGCATAACAGTCTGGCCTTGAACTCAGAAAAAACTTTGTCTATGAATCCCAACTGCTGGGATTAAATTAGTTTACTACAACATATATATTTGTCCACATACATTTTTAAATATATATATTACATATACATGTAATATATATTTATAATATATTATAAATTACAGTCTATTTTCTAATGATTGACAGTAATTTCATGGAGCCAAATAATTAATTATCTTTGTTAGAAGCATTCTGAATAATTAATAATTCTAAATATTTCCTTTCAAATAGTGTTAAATTGCTTTTTTGTTTTTCACTTTTTAAAAACATTCTCCTTTCAATTCATAAAATTCTTAGACAAATGGATGGAGCTGGAGAACATCATACTAAGTGAGGCAACCCAGTCTCCAAAGATCAATCATGGTATGCACTCACTGATAAGTGGATATTAGCCTAGGAATGTGGAATACCCAAGACATAATCCACATATTTAATGATGTCCAAGAGGAACAGAGGTTTGGCCCCTGGTTCTGGACTCAGTGCAGCAGTATAGGGGAATACCAGAACAGGAAGGAGAAAGGATTGGATGGGGGAATAGAGGGAGGGAAGAGGGCTTATGGGACTTTCAGGGAGTGGGGAGCCAGAAAAAGGGAAATCATTTGAAATGTAAATAAAAAAAAAATCTATCGAATAAAAAAAAGGTAAAAAAAAAAAAGAAAAAAGGTTTTTTTTCCCATACATTATATTCTGACTAATGTTTCTTCTACCTCTACTCCTCCCAGTTCTATTTTGCCTCACCTCCAATCTGGAGCTGCTCTTTTTCCATCTCTGATTAGAAAAGAACAGACTACTAAGAGATAACAACAACAACCACCACCACAACAAACAAAATCAAATATAGTCTGTTAAAACAAAGCCATCACATGTAAGTTGGACAAGGCAAAACTACAGAATTCAAAGATCCTAAAGAGAAGCATAAAAATCAGAAACCCACTCATCGACACACTTAAAAGTCCCATGAAGATACTAACTGAAAGCTATAATATATTCATAGAGGAATATGTGTAGACCTGTGTTTCACTCTGTGAGCTCATATGAACTTTTGATCCAGTCTCTGAGCAAAAGAGCTTTGCTCAATTGATTTAGAGGGCCTGGTACTCCTGATATTCTCTATCTCCTTGGTAATTTCAGCCCTCAGGGGAGGGACTTCATAAAGACAGGTCAGCCATTTAGAGTTGAATCTCTCTCTCTCTCTCTCTCTCCCTCCCTCTCTCTCTCTCTCTCTCTCTCTCTCTCCCTCCCTCCCTCTCTCTCTCTCTCTCTCTCTCTCTCTCTCTCTCTCTCTCTCTCTCTCTCTCTGTCTGTCTCTCTCTGTCTCACTCTCTCATTTCTCTTGCCTCCCTTCCACTCCCTCTCTTCCTCCCCACCTCTTACTCTGTGTGTATGTATGATGCTTGTCTGTAGTTCTCTGTATTTCTGTTACAAGCATCTCTGATGAAGGTGGAATAAGGCATTAATCTTTCAGTGCTACAGAATATCATTAATAGACATGTTATTACTATAATAGTCGTTATTACTATTAAAATACCAGTAGTGTTTTGTTTTACTGTATGTCTCTAGGCTATGTCATGTCTCAGGTACTTGGTCACACAAGCTGTGTTGAGTATGCATGACATGTTGTGGAGTGGGCCTCATGTAAAATCAGAATTGCTTGGTCACAACCATGAGCTTTGTATAAGCATTGTCCTAGCACAGATGTCAGGAAAGAGAGAGCACTGTATATCAACAGGTTTTTGGTTCTGTTGGGGTTCACAGAAGGTTCTATGTAGTGAAGGTTCTATGTAGGCACCAAGTTACCTTCTCTGTGTTCAGTAAGCTGTGTGCATTGTCCTCAGAATTGAAGCCTTGTTTTTAGTGTGTGGGTATCAAGATATTTTCTTGGCAACATCTGTGTACATTTCCTTGGCACCGTGTTTGCCAACAACTCGATTATACATAAACTAACTAGTTCTGGAGCTGGAATCTGTGTAGACAAGAAATAGAAAGCTGGGACTTCAACTTCCCCACTATTTAGAGACTTAATTAGACTGACATCATATACTTTAGGAGGTTTCCAATACACTAGGTTTCCATACCACTCATTGAAAACCCCCACCCAGTTCATAAATTATCCTAAGTTCCTTCTCAGTAGCTGAGATAAAACACTGACTTGAGATGCAATGAGTTTATTTCATCTTATAGTCATAAGTAACAATCTATCACTGAGAGAGGACATGGCAAGAACTCAAAGCTGTAAGTTAGAGGCATGAACTGAATATGAGATCATGGAGGAGGAATCCTCAATGGCTTTCTCCTTGTGGGCTTTTCAGCTTTCTTTTTTTTTTTTTTTTTTTTTTTTTAAAGTAACCCATGACACCTTGTTCTGCCACTACCTATAGTGGGTAAGCAGTCCCAAAATAATCATTAATCAAAGGTATGAGCAGAGACATGCTCACAGGCCAATCAGATAAAAGCACTTCCTCAACTGAGATTTCTTCTTCCCAGATATACATAGTTACATCAAGTTCACAAAAATTAAGCACCACATAAGAAAATGATGGTAAGCCCTTTATTGAAATACAGTTTAGTAGGTAGTCGTGCTTAAAACAATACTAAAAACACTTTTAGGAAAAATAGTTTTGAATGACTTGCTAAAATATTCCATTATAGTCAAACTAAAAGCAGACTATAATGATCAATCAGTAAAGCTTACTCATCCTTATGTGATTTCATTTGAAAAATTGATGTTTTAATTTATTGCCCAGTTTCTTAATGGTAATGAAACTAGGGAATTTGGCAAGAGGTGACTCACTTGTGCTATACTGTATTATGCAAAGTGAGATAAGACTTTTAGGTTATCGAGGTTTTATGATCTAAGAAGATATTACTAATTACTCTTAAAATGGAGAATACAACATTTTCTGACTCAGTCTGTTTGCATACTCTCTAATGCTATTTGAAAGGTCAGTCTCTTAGGCTTATCTCTGACCAGTGATAGAACTATAATTCACATTAACATGAATATTTCCCTTGAAAAAGATAATTGCAGGAGAAACTCATCTTTGGGGAAATCATGGTTGCAAGGCCTTGAAACACATAATCTCATCATATCCAAAATTGGGAGAATAAAAATAAATAAATAAATAAATAAATAAATAAATAAATAAATAAATATTGCATTCTGGCCTCTTTCTTTTTTATTTAAAAAATGCTTTATTTATTTATATCACAATGTTGCCTACCTCTTGTTCTCCCTCTCAGAGTTCTTTCCTGCATATGCCCTCCTCTTCACCTATGAGAGACCATCTCCTTCCCATTCCCCCCCCCCTCCCTGGGGTTTCACGTCTCTGCACAAAGATTAGGCACATTATCTCCTAATGGGGTCATACAAGGCAGTCCTCTGCTATATATTTCCCTAGTGCAACTGACCAGCCCATGTATCCTCTTTGGTCAATGGTTTATTCCCTGGGAGCTCTACAGTGTCCTAATTAATTCATACTGTTGGTCTTCCTTTGTCATTGCCATCCCCTTCAGTTGCTTCGGTCCTTCCCCAACTCTTCCATAGGTGTCCCCATCCTCAGTCTAATGCTTAGCTGTATCTGCATCAGTTTCAGTCAGCTGCTGGTAGAGCCGCTTAGAGGACAAGCATGCTAGGGTCCTGTCTGCAAGCACAACACAGCATCAGTAACAGTGGCAGAATTGTTGCTCATCACATGGATCCCAAGTTAAGCCAAAGGATGGCCTTTCCTTCAGTCTCTGCTCCATTTTTGCCCCTCCACGTTTTATAGACAGGAGCAGTTTGGGGTTGAAAATTTTGAAGGTCAGTTGCTGTCCCCATGCCGCCTCTGGGGATTATTAGCCAAAAAGTACAGAATACCAATGATACAGCTCACAGACACAATAAAGTTAAACAAGAGGGAAGGCCCAAGTGAGGATGCTTCAATCACACTTAGAAGGGATAACAAAATAGTCATGGGAGAGAGTGATAGGGAGGGATCTGGGTGGGAGAAGGGAGGGAGGAGCAAAAGGGGGGAGATTATATGTCAGGGGAGGAAATAGAAGAGAACAGAGGGCCAAGAGAATGAATAGAAATATGCAGCTGTGGCAGGTGGGGGACAGGGGAGCCCCCTAGAAAGTCTAAGAAACCTGGGATGGGGAGGGTCGAAAGACTCAGTGTCAGTGACCTTAGTCACATGCCCATCAGTGGGCATATGGAACCTGAAGAGACCACCTCCAGTAGTTAGACAGGGAACACAGTAGAGATGGGGACATGAACACCCCTTGATTTTTTAGTGTGTGTGTGTGTGTGTGTGTGTGTGTGTGTGTGTGTGTGTGTATGTGTATGTGTGTGTGTCTATGTCTGTGTCTGTGTGTGCTTGTGTGTCTGTGTGTGTGTGTGTGCCTGCGCACAGGTGGATGTGCTATACTGTTATATAGATATGGATCTCCTGTCTCAAGAACAATGTACCAACCAGAGTGCTAGATCTCTTCCCACCAACTAATTTAGTTAAGACAGTAACTCATCACTGACAGACCTGCAGGTCAACAGAGTAAAGAGTAAAAATCTCCTGAAGATTTTCCCCTCATAGATTCTAGGGCATGTTAACTTGATATGTATATCTAACCATCGCTCTCACTGAAGTTCAGTATTAATTTAATTTTGAAACATGCAACTTTTGTACTTGTTGATAACTGAAGCTCAAGAAAGTAGAAATCACAAGTTGTGAATTGGCAAAAAAACTTAGAAGACAGCATTATAGAGTATAAAAAAGGAAAGATTAATAATATACTATTTTAATTTTTCCATGAAAGTTCTATTAAAAGGAAAAATGAAGTAAGATTTTTATGGATGGCTTTACTGGAAAAGACATGTTACTTTCCAAGTAGTAATATTGGTTTCAGAATGCTTTATTAACAGATCAAATAACGTTACCAATGAGAAACATTTATTTCACTTGGCAGTTTTGAAGAAAACTTTTTAAAACATTCTTTAAGATCTATAAAATTAGGGTGATCACACTGTTTTTCAATGATTTTTGGGAAGTGGTAATATAATATCTTTTTTTGAGAGTGTCAAGTCTATATTCTGAAAAAGAAATTTCTGTTACCTTTTAAAAGCCAAACAGGGAAATATTTGAAATTATTGGTTCTTACTGACAGATGCTGAGACTTTATGCATAGTACAAATAAAAAAATAGATGTGAAAAAATGAAAAATTGAACACAGGTCCTGAGACCTGACCAGCAAATGGATAATGTAGACCAGAAAACCAAGAAACTGAACAATTTTGTCTTACTGAAATACATTCATCTATAATTATTCATCTCAAATAGCCCAGGTAAGCAACAGCTTACAACTGTGATTCATTTGATTTTGAGATGCAGATTGATTACATATCAACACTAAAATCAATAAACTATCTACCGTAGTATATTATACAGACATATACCTCAAAATGCATCAATCATTTTTAATCCAAATACACTATGTCATATGTGTAGACTACATACATACTTAAATTAGATATGTGTATGTATTAAGAGAGTAAAATGATTAAATACATGTTAATAGCAACTTCTTTTTAAACAATTAGAGTGAAGTAGGGAAAATGTCAAATATTTTCAGGAGAAAATTGCTCTTTATAGTTATTTATATTCTATAATACTTATATATTTATAATAACTTGCAATTTATAATAATTACAGTTATAAACACATATGTATCCAAATATAACCTTCTGTGTTCATTTACTAATATGTCATGTATATCATACTGTCTCTTCCCCCACAACATTAAGCTGGCTGGCAACCCCCACTCTTCCGATGGGTTACCTCTGGCCTATTCAAGCTGCGGCATTCCTGGACTACAGCCTCCACCCTTCCTCAGGAGTTATCTCCGGCCTATTCAAGATAACAATACAGCCGATTTCACCTCAGCGCAGCTCCACCCGGAGACCAACAGAAAACTACGTGACTAAGCAGACAACCCGGCTGAGAAGAAGATCCATGAACTCTCGGCCATTTGGGGGGCAGGGTGGTTTTTCCTAAGATTATAAATATTGGCTTATTGATAGTAAAGTCGGTCTCTGTGGGCAACTGTCCTCTTGACTCATTTCTCTTTCGCCCCCTTCCCGTTAACCTCAGAATTTTCTTCCAGGTAACCCAGTTCGTATGTGGCCGCTGGCGGCCTACATCATACATATTATCTGGTGGCTGAGTACTTGTTATGGCTGACAATGTGGGACTGTATAAAAAACTAGAAAGCTCATCTCTAGGCAAAACAAACTTTACATGTCTGAAAATTTATGACTTTTAGTCAGTCTCCCAGAGCAACCTAATGAGACTTCTTCTGTCCATGCTGTCATGCCAAGTGGTGTTGTCATTGTTTAAGTTTTGCTAAGTTAGCCATATTGTTGAGATTTCATAGATCTCTAGTAGATGAAATCTTACAGGGGACCTCTTAGGCACTCACACTTCATGAGAGACAGAGTTCAGAAGGACAAGAAGTTCAAGTCCAAAGTACGTTCATTTTTCTGATTTATGAACAAAATTTCTGAACTGTCAGGAGTAAAAGGGAAACTGACCTAATTTTAACAGGCTTGCATTCCAGCCTTGATTTTAAAACTGATTAATAACATATGTTGCTGGGATATCATAAACATTACTAGCACACAGACAAAATAATCACAGGACTAAGGACCAAGGAAAATAGGTAAGGGAAATAGTTGGCAATTGTAATACTCACCAGAATTGACTTAACATATTTCAAATACAATATTTCTAGAATCAAACTATCATAAGTATGGAAATAAGAGTATGGTCTAGTGAAATACAAGTGACAACAGAACTGTAATTTTACATAAATGCTTTCAGTAAATTATGGTAGAGACAAATTGGTAATATAAAAGAGAAATTTTCCTGAGTTAAATGAGAGGTTACTGAAGGATGGAGAGAGAGGATGATAGAATCATTGGATTTTTTGAAGTTTTTCTGTTAACATCTACACTAAATCCATCTTACTATTACTCTAAATCCTGTTCTCTAACAACAGTAGGATGGTAGAATGGCAAAGAAGTAGTCGCTAGTTGGTGTTCTGTTCAGGAAAATTTCCCCTGTGGCCTGTGTTTAAAGATCTTTTCCATTTTCTCTTTAAAATCAGCTACTGATTTGATCTTGGTAATTTATGTCAAACTTTCTTTTCTTTAAATTTTAATAGGTCTCCTAAGCTTTGTTCACTTGACCTAACTGCTAATTACATATTCTAGCATACATCTCATTTTTCAGAATTAATAGTTATGTTACAGTACATTTAAGGATAACCAGCTTCCCCAGAGTCTCAGAGGGTAAAATTGAAGTTTAGGATCATGGATTTCTTGGCAAATCTCACCACTAACTAACAAGATGCTTCATTTTACAAATTACAATAAAGATGTAGATATGTTATATTCCCATTTTTCTCATCCTTATTTTCTTTACTGAAATACTGTTCTAGGTATTTCTACTATTTTCAAACTTAAAATGGCAATTGCAATATTGAGAGCTCTCAATACTTGATAATTTAAACAAATTGACAATGGGTTATTTTTTAATTTTTTTAAAATAAATAAACTTAAAGCTGGTTGAGATACTCCTAAAGGAGCATTATTAAATGATTTAAAAAAGAACAGTCTTAAAGTTTCAAAGTAAGAGAAAACTATACCTGTAACTAGGAACCTACCTAATTACTCAATACTGATGAAGTCAAGATTATTGGATGAGAATTTTCCACTAATAATTTAATAAAGTTCTATAATTTTTAACACCAGTCTATAAACATTTGTCCTTAGACCCACACATAAATATATTCTTTACCCCTCAACAATACAACCTTGTAGACATAACTTTTTGTTCACAGTTTAAAGGTTTTATTATTTTTTCTTTTATTATTATTATTTTTTTATTATTCCAATTGTGATTTCTCTGTTCTCATATCTTTTTTCAATCTGCACATGGCAATACATCCCTTAGACCAAAGATCTACTGTCTTAAGTTTGTGTAAAAAAAATTCTCACCATTTATTCTCTGCCTTGTCAATAAATGCTGGTCATCCAAAGCTGGAAAGAAGAGAGAATAGGGAAGAACATCTGCTAGCCAGGAGGACAGGACAAGGTGGGAGGGGAGACTGAGGTTGCCATGAAGAGATGGTCACGAAGACACCATGAGAAAAAAACAAAAAAACAAAAAACAACAAAAACAAAACAACAAAAACAAAACACCTGAAGGCCAAAGACACAAATTATGACAATATGAGAGTCTCTTGGGCTTTTGACTGGCAGGTTGCCTGATTAGCACAGGGGTTATCATGAGTCATTCAACTGCCCAGGTATTGAGGTGAAGATTGAAATAAAACTTGGTTCTCTATGTGGTTATTGGGGACTAACATAAGGTACAGAAAGATTTTTCATTGATTATATTTATATTACAAATTCTAGAGTGCCTTGCTTTTCAACAGATAGAAAGTGTTAGAGAATACCACAATTAATCAAAATGAAAAAGTTATAGCTGGGCAGTGGTGGTGCATGCCTGTAATCCCAGCACTTTGGGAGGCAGAGACAGGTGGATTTCTGAGTTCCAGGACAGCTTGGTTTACAGAGTGAGTTCCAGGACAGCCAGGGCTATACAGAGAAACCCTGTCTCAAAAAAAAAAAAGAAAGAAAGAAAGAAATCCAAACAGCAACAACAACAACCCCCCCCCAAAAAAAACCAAAAAACAAAAAAAAAAGAGAGAAGAAAAGAAAAAGTTATGTAGCCCAGTATCAATGAATTCATCTAGACAACAATCCCATACCAAAGGCTCAGGGAACAATATGGAAATGTGGGAAGAAAGATTGAAAAGGCAGCAGATCAAGAAGTTTACTTTAAGACTGTGTCTGCTTGCAATATCAGAAGTTATAAAGATGGCTCTCTAAACAAGAGTTAAATTGGAATAGAAATGAAATGGAAGCCTGAGCCACGAGATGTCTCTGAGTCCTCAGACGATAGACGACTGAAGAAAACTGGGGGTGGGAAAATGGAAGACCAGATGTTTAGTTTATACATCTATACATGTTCATGTACATATACATATATTTGTGCCATAATATAATACAAAGGTTATGAATTTGAAGGAGAGTGAGGAGCAATATATGAGAGGATTTAGATAAAGAATGGCTAAGCAGAAAATTGTACTTAAAATATAAAAATTAAGCTTAAATGGCTCTAAAGCACCTAAATGCTCAGCATCCTTAGTTATCAGGGAAATACAAATCAAAACAACACTGGGATTCTAACTTACACCAGTCAGAATGGCTAAGATGAAAATCACAGGGAACAGCAGATGCTGGAGAGCATGTGGGGAAAAAGGAACACTTCTCCATTATTGGTGGGATTGCAAGCTGGTAAAATCACTCTGGAAATCAGTTTGGCAATTCCTCAGAAAATTAAACATAGTACTACCAGTAGACCCAGCTATACCACTCCTGGGCATATACCCAGAAGGTGCTCCTACATGTAATAAGGACACTTGTTCCACTATGTTCATAGCTGCCTTATTTATAATAGCCAGAAGATGGAAAGAACCCAAATGTCCCTCAACAGAGGAATGGCTACAGAAACTATGTTATATATACACAATGGAGTACTATTCAGCTATTAAAAAATGAATTCATGAAATTCTTAGGCAAATGGATGGGACTAGAAAGTGTCATCCTGAGCGAGGCAACCCAATCACAAAAGAACAGACATGGTATGCACTCACTAATATGTGGATGTTAGCTCAAAAGCTCAAAATAAACAGGCTACAATTCACCCAGCACAGGAAGCTCAAGAAGAAGGACTTAAGGGAGGGTGCTTTGGTTCCTCTAAGAAAGGGAACAAAATAGTCACAGGAACAATAAGGGAGACAATGTGTGGAGCAAAGAGTGAAGTAAAGGCCATCCAGAGACTGCCCTAACTGGGAATTCATCCTATAAACAGTCAACAAACACAGACACTACTATGGACAAGAAGTGTACACCAAAAGGAGCATGCCATGGTTGTCTCTAGAGGGACCCTGCCAGAGCCTTACAAATACAGAGGCAGAAGCTAGCAACCAACTATTGGATTGTGCATGGGGTCCCCAATGGAGGAGCTGGAGGATGATCCAGAGGAGCTGAAGTGGTTTACAGCCCCGTGGGAAGAACAATGATTTTGGCCACCCAGACGCCACAAGACTCCCAGGAATTGAACCATCAACCAAGGGGCATACATGGTTCCAGCCAAAAAGGTACCAGAGGAAGGCCTTCTTGGGCATCAGTGGGAGGAATGGTTCTTGGTCAGGTAAAGACTCAGCAGAGGTCCCAAGAAAGGGAAACCGAGGGGGAGGAGGTGGGAGTATGTTGGGTGGAGGGGCATATAAGTGGAGACAGAGGGAAGGAGGAGGGGGAGAGGTTGGGAGTCTTAGGGGAGGGGGATATCGGGAAATGTTTTAACATTGGCGATGTAAATGAAGACGATATTAAATATAAAATTAAAACTTCTAAAATTTATTTATTTATTTATTTATTTATTTATTTTTACACTCCAGATCTTATTACCCCCTCCCAGGTTCATCCTCCAGCTCTTTGACATCCCATACCTCTTCCCCTCCCCCAATCTCCATGAGGATGTCCCCAACCCCTTACTCCTACCCCACCAGACCTCTACACTACCTGGACCCTCCAGTCTCTTGAGGATTAGGTGCATCTTCTCTTATTGAACCAAGACCTGGCAGTCTTCTGCTCTATATGTGTTTGGGACCTCATATCACCTGGTGTATGCTGCCTGTTTGGTGGTCCAGTGAGAGATCTCAGGGGTCAAGATTAATTGAGAGTGCTGGTCCTCCTACAGGGTTGCCCTTCTCAGTTTCTTCCAACTTTTCCCTAATTCAATCACAGAGATCAGCAGTTTCCATCTATTTATTGAGTGCAATGTCAAGTTCACTCTGAGCATTCCACCATAGGGTAAAAATTCCTAATGTAAACTACTTCCCTATTATGCCCTAATGTCAGATTCCTTCCCGAAGCCCTTGTCCTCAGCCAAAGTCAAGTTCCTACCAAGTGGCATGACACTCTAATATGGCTCTGTACACAAAAGGACATGCATGATATGTACTCACTAAAAAGTAGATACTAGAAAAAAAAAAAAAGAAAAGCAGAGAGTACTCAGAATACTCAAGATACAGTCCACAGAATGAAAAAGTCAACATGCAGAAGGGCCCATGTGAGGACACCGCAGTCCACACTTGGAGGGAGAAGAAAGCAACCACACTGGGGGAGGGAGGGAAGGACCTGGGAGGGAAAGTAGACCTTGTGGTGGAAAGTCCAGAGGGGGTGGTGAGGGGTGGGCAGGAAAACTGATCTGGTATTGGGAGAGGAAACAGGACTGAAGCCCTGAAGTGTAGCAGAAGTAATGGAAACAGGCAACCTCGGGAGGTAGGAGGTTAGAGGTCCCTCCAACAGTTAACACTCTTTATGTAATTTTTTTATTTCTTATAACACATTTACTTTATAATGTTATGCTATAAGCACATCTATTGATTTTTCCAAGCCTGATTATGACCTTTAGAAAAAAAATCTAATTTTACCCAATTTTCACATGCATGTTAACATATTATATATGTGTGTTTAGTTCAGGGTTTTCAAATTAGTAATTGAGTGCCTTATAAGCAATAATGTATTTCTCAGCATCCTGGAGGCAACAAAAGCCTAATGCCAAGGAGTGACTGATTCAATGAGTGCCTTATTGTAACAAAGAGTGTTTATGGTTTTAGTTTTTTTGGTTTTGTTGTTTTGCCTTTCTTTTTGTTTTTATTATGTGACTTTTTGGCAAGGGCAAGAATGTTCCCTTGCAGTCTTTTCTAAGGCCCCAGACTCCATGGAAAGTACTCTGTACCTTTAGTTGAACCACTTCCCAATTTTTTTTTTTGCATAATCACCTTGGAGACTTGCATTTGAACACATGAATTTTTAAAAAAGCATATAAATAGTATATTACTATACCTACCTGGCAATATATAATGTTATAATACAGGTATGCATCCATTGTGGACATGTGTAGCCATATTTATGAATATAGTATTATATGTACTTAAATATATACATAATTTAGAGATGTAATGGAAATATAAATTAGTTGTGGGAACAGACTTGTGTAATTACATCCTTGAGTTCTCACATTATAGGGCTTGGTCAACTTCTTAAGGATTGTCAGATTTCAGTACCTTCAGGAATAAGTACAGGGCTGGAGAATCCATTGATAAGCAGCTGAGAGAGCAGCATATTATTGGTCAGAATAGCTGTTTAATTTACAAAATTATATGAGAAAATGTTGGTGTTTATTTACAGAAAATACAGAGTAAACCAAGGTGAAAAATCTCTCTACCTCATATTAATGAATGGCCATATAATCATTATTTTTTACCAAATCATATAATTTGTAAAATTAAACCATTAATGACATTTCATTAGAAAGGTGACTGATATTTTGCATTTAATTTTTTACACTACTATATAATATTTTCTGACTTGTGCTTTTATTTCATGTGTCTTTGTCAAATTTGAATAAAATGTCCCAGAATTCATAACATATTATAAAACTAGCATAGTGTCTCCAATTTCAGAACCTTAGGGGGCTTAGTTTTTTATTGCTGACATAATTGTTTTAATTAGTTATTAATTATCTGTTACAGATCTTTCTTAGTATGATTTTTTTGAGATGGTTCTAAGAGACTAGTGTGAAGAACTCATGGAACCTGATTTAGTGACAAAGACTAAGAGGACAGGAATAGTCCCTGAGAAATAGACAAAAGCCTGAATGAGAAATGATACATTACCTAACATAAAAATGTATATCATAGGGCTGAAGAGATGGCTCAGGGGTTAGGAACACTGACTGCTCTTGTGAAGGTCCTGAGTTCAAATCCCAGCAACCACGTGGTGGATCATAACCATCTGTAATGAGATCTGACGCCCTCTTCTGGAGTGTTCTGAAGACAGCTACACTGTACTTACATAATAATAAAAAATAATAATAATAAATCTTTTTTATAAAGTGTATCATATGTTTAGGGCTCAAGTAGCACAGTTGGAAAAAGCAGAAAGGCAAGAAACTTTGGCAACTCAGAAATAAGAAGAAATTTAATGTGGCAAAAGCCACACCAAAGGGAATAAATAAACAGGTAGTTCAGAGTGTAAGACCTGAAAAAACTGAGGGAGTCCCAGCGCACCACACCTCAGAAGGCAACGCCCAAATCACTCCAGAGAAATGGTCTCGATGCAATAGCAAGAGGATATTTTATTCCAGAGCTCTGGGGTCCACACTCATACACCTCGCAGGGGTAGAGGACTGTGGGACCCCTTGCAACTGGAGTCAGGGGTACTTAAAGGGGAAAAATCCCAAGACAAGGGGTGGAGGACACAAGTCACAAGGCAAGGGGTGGAGGACAAAGTATGCATGGAATGGGGAAGTACAGAATGAGGAAGTCAGGCAATAGTTTATGCCTTAAGGAAGGTTAGAGATTATCTGGAGCATTGTATAGCATTGGGGCATTGTATAGTTAATCATTGGAACTAGAACAGGGTGGGCTATCTTTCTCAAGCTGAAAGCAGAAAAACAAGTTACTCTCTGCTGGGATAGTTGTTTAGGGGTCTAAAAACATTGAGTTGTGGTCTCTCAAGAGGTATATTGTTGTAAACACAAATTAACTGTATAATTTCATGGGTAAGCATCAAGAACCTTTAGATTTTCCTATTGTTCGAAAATGATAATATTCATGAGTCTAAATGTCTTCTAGCTTAGTGGAAAGACAGATGACAGATTATTGTGTAAGAAGTCATGTTTTCACTGGAAAAACCATATATTTATATATCTATTCAAGTGTGTATACAAACCCACTCTTGGGTGTGTGTATGTGTGTGTGTATATGTGTGTATGTGTGTGCATATTTACATTTCTCCTTCAATTCCTTTGATTAATTTGTATTTTAAAATGTATTCATTGGCCATTACTATTAAATTTGTCTTTTGTCTTCTTTCTTTCTAGTCATGTAATTGTACATTATTTATAAGAAATCAAAACTCTCTTCTAAAGATTGATGATTGACAGATGAGATTAATTGGGCATACTCAAGGTAATATGGACAGGTAGGGTTGTTCCTGCTTTTAACCCCAGCACTTGCAAGGCCCAGACAGGCAGATCTCTGTGAGTTCTAGGCCAGCCTAGTCTCAAAATGACTTCTAGGATAGCGAGGACTGTTACAAAGCAAATCTGTGTCTTGAAAAACAAAAACAAAACAAACAAATAAATAAACAAAAAAAGATTTATGAGTGAGGTATAAAGTTTGCCACATCTGTGATAAAACATGAACATTAATTTAATATTAAATCTATGACTAACAGTATCCCACAGAGTAAAAGTAAATACTGATTTATTAATAAGAAACAAACCCTTTATAATATGTGTCATAGGCAACTTGAAATAAGAAATTTCAGTTTGCTAAACAGTTACTAAGAGGCCTGGGAGATAACTCAGATGGGAAAGTGATAGTTGAGTAAGCATGCAGTCGTGGGCTCAGATCCCCAAATTCTATTTAGAAGCAAGCACTGCACAGTGGAGGGCTTGCGAACTGAGATAAGTAGATTCCTGAAGCTCACTTGTCTGGCCACTTAGCTGAATGTGTGACCTTAGGTGAGCTGTTGGCTCAGTGTGAGAATCTGTCTCACAAAGCATCCTGGAGACCAACAGAGGAAGATATGCAGCAGTGACATAGTCTCTTCATGCAGTTACACAGAAACAAGGGCACACACACACACTTGAATACCCACATATACAAAAGAAAAATACATGAATATGATGCTATATGCAATAATTTACATATTTACTCATATTGCATTAAAGTAATTCTACAGCTTGATAAACTCAAAATGTTCCTTTTTGGAATTATAGATTTTTGATTGCAAAAGGCTGATTCTAGGATTGTTAATTTTGAAGTAATTTAATGTTAAAGACTAAATAGAATGGTAATTAGTATGGTTAATTTTATTACAATTCTTAAATTTCTGGTAATTCACTTACACTTATAAATTATTATTTTGGGAGAAGTTAAAGTAGAAATTAAAAAAATGTTTTCAACTTCTGAAATCATAAAAAAATCTAAGAAAAATATTCTTAATTCTACATATTAATAATGCATAGCAGGAGCAGAAGAGCTTGATTATTTTAGAATAGTTTCAAATGGTATAGTTTAAGATCCTTGTTCCACAACAATATACTACAAATAAAAATACATGGTTACTATGAAATAACTTAAAATCAAATTATAGGCACTAGTACAAAATACCTGTTTAACTTGTGATTATTTTACAACCCATTTAATATTCCAGAAGAGTCTCACGAAATCTTAAACCTATTTCAGTTTTTATTTTTGTTACAGTTCTGTGATAACAATAGTAGATCATTTAACTCCTTGGTGCAGTGCCCAGTGGTAATATGGTGCTCATATTTTTATTGCTGTTGTTGTTGTTGTTGCTTTTGTATCATCAGAGAAATCGAAATTGTGTTTATTTTTTAACAATACCAATACAACAATATCAGTGTTTTTGCTCAAATCTATAATAAAACCTTAGTCTGTCTTTTTAGTTGCCTCCAAGTCTTCCCATCATGTTGCCTCAAGAGTTAGTTTTTGTCATATATTCACAAAAGATGTTTTTTGAACAATGGTTAGAACATGTACTTAGAGGCTGACAAATTAAGAAGCAATAAAGACCCTTCTGGATCACTATGAATAGATATAGGATTTGTTGAAATTTTTGGCTATCAATAAGGTCTTGGGCATAGCAGAAATCCAGAATATCAGAAAGGATCTATTTTAAAATAAAATTCAAGTGCTTACAGAATTCAGCCCCTGTGCTATTTAATATGAGAATGGAAACTGAGATTAATATGATCTCTGTCATTACAGGGCTTGAATCTTTATTTTTATTAAAAGAAAAGTTATTTATTCATCCTCTCTCCCAGCCCTTTTCCATCCCCCTACACTCTACAGTTGATTCCCACTCCTGTTTACCTCTCCAACCACTCTCCCACATCCAATGTCTAATTTATTTCTGCTTCTGAGTGAGATTCAGTCATCCTCCCTTGGGCCATCCTTGTTAATTTCTTTGCACTTGTTGATTGTAGTACAGATATCCTGTACTTTATGGTCAATGTCCATCTATAAGTGAATATACACCATACTGATTATTCTGTGTCTGGATTACCTCACTCAGGATGATATTTTTTACTCCCATCCATTTGCCTGTAAATTTCTTGATGTCTTTACCCTTAGTAGATGAATAAGATGCCATTCTGTAAATGTAACAACAGTTCTTTATCCCTTCTTCAGTTAAGGGACATCTAGATTATTTTCAGCTTCTGGCTGTTATAAATAATCGTGCTATAAACATAGTTGAGCAAATTGCTTTGCAGTGTAGTAAGGAATCATTTGGATATATGCCAAGGAGTGCTGTGTCTGGGTCTTTGGGTAGAGCTATTCTCAATTTCTGAGAAATCACCAAATTACCTTCTAAAGTTGCTAGAAAAGTTTGTACTTCCACCAGCAATAGATGGGTGTTCTTTATGTTTTTCACACTCATCAACATGTGCTGTCACTTGAATGTTTTTTAGCTTAGCCATTCTGAATGGCTTCATTCAATAGTAATGTAAAACAGATTCAGAGACCCATAGCCAAACATGA
Organism: Apodemus sylvaticus; assembly: GCF_947179515.1. Classification (NCBI taxonomy): domain Eukaryota; kingdom Metazoa; phylum Chordata; class Mammalia; order Rodentia; family Muridae; genus Apodemus; species Apodemus sylvaticus. The sequence continues at coordinate 15,216,131 of NC_067479.1, forward strand.
TTCCAAGTTTGGAGAATCTTGTGGAATTGTTTGGGATGAGATAGAGTGAATCAGAGGGGTCAAGGGTACCACGCAAGACCTACATATACTTCTGTGAGCCCATGAGACTCACCAACAAACCAAAGAGCATACATGGTGGCTGAACTTGGGTTTCCGACTCATTTGCAGGAGATTGCAGCTTGATCTTGATGTGGGTTCCCTAGGAATTAGTGCAGGTGCTGTCTTAGACTCTCTTGCCTGTCTTTGGATCCCCTTCCCCTAGAAGGACTGCCTTTTCAGGCCTCAGTGGCAAGAATGTTCTAGATTCTGATGTTATTTGATATGCAGCACAGTGCGGTTCCCAAGAGGGCTTCCCCTTCTTTGAGGAGAAGGCGAATAGGTAATATGGGAGAGATTTGTAGGGCCTAGGAGGATAAGAGGAAAGGGGTTACAACTGGGATAGAAAATAAATTACTTAATGAAAAAGGATGTACTTTTTTAATCTTGATGGTGTCTGCTCATGTGGCATAACACATCTGTGGAGGTCAAGTTGTAGCTAGTATGAGTCATATCTCTTCTTTCCTCTTGTTGATTCAAGTATCCAACTTGGGTTATCATGCTTGGTAGCAAGAGCCCTTACCTGCTGTGCTATCTCACTAGCTTAGAAGCTTACCACTATAAATGAAGAGATGAAATGTTAAAAGTGTCCCAAATAAAATAAAGTTATTAGATAATGTTAAAGTTGGTAAAAGATCTTAGATAACTATGAAATATTAACCATGCTTTGCTTAGCTGAGTAGACTTCCTGTTACTGATTGAAAACCATGTCATGAGAAATGAATTAGTATGGTATAAACAACCTTCTCTTATCCAGAAGAACATAGTAGATATGTATCACAAAAGAATAATATTCATTCTATATCGATTAAGAAAAACAAAGATGTGTTAAATGGAAATGAATGTCTTTATGTCGTCAGGATTATGTAGCTGGAATAAAGGAAAGGACAGAGAACATAGAGCATTTTACTGGTGTGATTGTGAGTGAACAGTAATGCTGAAAAGCATGATGCAGACACTGGAAGGGTGCAAAGAGAAATAGACAGGCTATCAGAGAATGAGCAAGTTCATAGACAGTCCTCAGAAATCCTGGAGTGAAAATGGACTGTGACAAGAATCACATAGAGAAAAGCATTGTTTTCAGGGTATATCATTCTTATGTATTTACCTTGAATCTTTTATTTTATTTTTTTTTATTATTCGATATAATTTATTTACATTTCAAATGATTTCCCCTTTTCTAGCCCCCCCACTCCCCGAAAGTCCCGCAAGCCCCCTTCTCTTCCCCTGTCCTCCCACCCACCCCTTCCCACTTCCCCGTTCTGGTTTTGCTGAATACTGTTTCACTGAGTCTTTCCAGAACCAGGGGCCACTCCTCCTTTCTTCTTGTACCTCATTTGATGTGTGGATTATGTTTTGGGTATTCCAGTTTTCTAGGTTAATATCCACTTATTAGTGAGTGCATACCATGATTCACCTTTTGAGTCTGGGTTACCTCACTTAGTATGATATTCTCTAGCTCCATCCATTTGCCTAAGAATTTCATGAATTCATTGTTTCTAATGGCTGAATAGTACTCCATTGTGTAGATATACCACATTTTTTGCATCCACTCTTCTGTCGAGGGATACCTGGGTTCTTTCCAGCATCTGGCAATTACAAATAGGGCTGCTATGAACATAGTAGAACATGTATCCTTATTACATGGTGGGGAGTCTTCTGGGTATATGCCCAGGAGTGGTATAGCAGGATCTTCTGGAAGTAAGGTGCCCAGTTTTCGGAGGAACCGCCAGACTGATTTCCAGAGTGGTTGTACCAATTTGCAACCCCACCAGCAGTGGAGGAGTGTTCCTCTTTCTCCACACCCTCTCCAACACTTGCTGTCTCCTGAATTTTTAATCTTAGCCATTCTGACTGGTGTAAGATGAAATCTTAGGGTTGTTTTGATTTGCATTTCCCTAATGACTAATGAAGTTGAGCATTTTTTAAGATGCTTCTCCGCCATCCGAAGTTCTTCAGGTGAGAATTCTTTGTTTAACTCTGTACCCCATTTTTTAATAGGGTTGTTCGGTTTTCTGGAGTCTAACTTCTTGAGTTCTTTATATATATTGGATATTAGCCCTCTATCTGATGTAGGATTGGTGAAGATCTTTTCCCAATTTGTTGGTTGCCGATCTGTCCTCGTGATACAACCTAGACCAGAACTGCTTAAGGATATGAACTGTTTCCCCTTTACCCTAAACTTTTCTCTATTTTAAGCCAAGCTATGGCCAGCACGGCAAATGTGGGCTTGGACCACTAAAGTCATTTTATTTATTCCTGTTTCTGACATGGCCACATGAAATGAATCTCCCTCTGTTCTTTACAACAACTCATTTCTTAAAATAATATACTTATCTCCCTTTTCAATAAATAGTTGATAATCTACCATTGTCATGCAATATTCCTGCTTATATTTTTATTAACATGTTATTCTGTTCTGGTCTACAGACCTACAGTCATGCGTTTTCCTTGCACCATTATTTGACATCCTTTAGTTTTTCCTGATAGTCCATAAATATGTCAATTTACAGTACTTTCTGCTACCTATACACTGAGATTTTAGATGTTTCTTCTACCTAAACTTTCAGGAATATTGTTTCACAGTACTCTGAGTTTTCACTTCATTTCTTATCTCATAGAAAAACAGAGCCTAATGAACCATGGAGGTTTAACATTTCTATCTTTAAATCACCATATAATGCTCAGTATCCATGAATAATCTTCCTCCTTAGATTCATTACAACTGAAATGAGGTCTTGTATATCATGTTCTACTTCTGAAATGACTAACACCTAATTTCTACAATTTATACAATTGGCAAAGTTAAAATAATTACACAGTCATCTACAACTACAATAATACGAACCACTAATTCTCTACAATTTTGATATATCATCTAATTGAGTTTATTTATCTATCTTAGACAAAAAGAAAATAAATACATTTCTTCCAAGTAGTATTCATCTTCTTAGATGTGAAATTTTCTTAGTCACTGTCACTGTTTAAAAAGTAGTTCATTTTATTATTCAAATTCATTGTTTCAATGTATTTCATAATATATAAAGTTAGGAATACACAAGAAACAATTCACAGAGCACATGAAACTCATGAAGAAAAAAGATCAAAGTATGGACATATTCTGGTCCTTTTAAAAATGGGGGACAAAATAACCACAGAAGGAGATAGAGAGACAAGGTGTGGAAAAGAGCCTGAGTGAAAGACAATACAGAGACTACCCCAGCTAGGGATCCATTCATATACAGTCACAAAACCCAGACACTATTGTGCATGCCAACAAGTGCTTGCTGACAGCAGCCTGATATAGCTGTCACTTGGGAGGCTCTGCTAGTGCATGACAAACGCAGAGGGGGACACTTTCAACCAATCATAATTGAGCCCAGGGTCTCCAATGGAGGCGCTAGAAAAAGGACCCGAAGAGCTAAAGGGGTTTTCAGCACCATAGGAGGAACAATGTGAACCACCCAGTACCTCCAGAGCTCCCAGGGACTAAACCACCAACCAAAGACTACACATGAGGGACGTATGGCTCCAGATGCATATGCAGTAGAGGATGGCCTTGTTGGACATTAAAGGAAGGAGAGGCCCTTGGTGCTGAGAAGGCTAGATGTTCCAGTATAGAGGAATGCCAGGACAGAGAAGTGGGAGTGGGTGGATTGATGATCAAGGAGAAGGGGGTTAGGTTAGGGGATTTTAGGCGGTGGAACATGAAAGGGTACAACATTTAAAATGTAAATAAAAATATATTTAATAAAAAAGAAACTAAAGAAAAAAAAACAACAAAGGGAAAACAAAAGTGTAGAATTTTCAGTCCTTCTAAGAAGGGGGGAAAATACCCATCAGAGAAAAGGCAAAATATGGCGCAGAGACTGTCCATCCCATATACACTTACCCAGACACTATTGTGGATGCCAAGAAGAGCTTGATGACAAGAGCTTGATATAACTGTCTACTGAGAGGCTCTGCTAGAACCCGACAAATACAGAGGTGAATGCTCATAGTCAACCACGGGACTGAGCACAGGGTCTCCAATGGAAGAGTTAGAGAAAGGACTGAAGGAGCTGAAGGGGTTTGAAACCTCAAAAGAAGAACAACAATATTGAACCACCAGATACCCCAGAGCTCCCAGTGACTAAGCCATAAACCAAGAGGTACACATGGAGGGACCCATGGCTCCAGGTTCATAAGTAGTAGATGACAGCTTTGTCAGACATCAATGGGAGGAGAGGCTGTTGGTCCTGTGAAGGCTCAATGCCCCAGTGTAGGGTAATGCCAGGGTATGGAGTTGGGAGTAGGTGGGTGAATGGGAGTGAACCCTCCTAGAAACAGGGGGGAGGGGTAATGGTTTCCAGGAGAGGAAACCTGGAAAGGAGATAACATTTGTAATGTAAATAAAGAAAATATCTAAAAGAAATATAGTTTGACTCATTGGAATTTCTCCAGTAATAATTGGGAGAAGTAAACTAAATGTTTCCCAGTTGCTCTCAGGAAAAAGGAATTTCCACCACAATGTTGCTTGGTGCTTCCCTAAAATGAAGATTCTGGGTTTCAGTATATATTTGCATTTGCCTTCAACAGATGTGATGTTTACTTTTTATTCTTAATTTAATTTTCCTTGTTTATTTGAATTTTTTAAATGTTATTTATTTTATTGGTTATTTTTTGCCTTTCAAATGTTATCTCCCATCCAAGTTAACACTCCCCCCCAGGATTCTATGAGGGTGTTCCCCACCTACCCATCCACTGCCTCCCATCTCAGCACCCTAGCATTCCACTATGCTGAACCATGACGTTTACACAGGATCCAAATGGAGGCTTTAGGAGAAGGACTGAAGGAGCTGAAGGGGTTAGTCACCCGATAGGAACAACAAAATCAACCAACCAGACACCTCAGAGCTCTCAGGAATGAAATCACCAACCTAGGTGTACACATTGGGAGGACACATGGCTCCAGATGTAAAGGTAGCACAGGATGGCCTTATCTGACATCAAAGTTTACTTTCTTGAGAGTTCATCTTCAGCGTACTCCCCTTCTTCTGTACTCTACTATTTCTTCTCTTCAGTGTACAATAACAATTTAACATTCTTTTAATTTTATTTACTTCCTGGGACTGGAGAGATAGCTCAATGGTTAGGAGTACTGACTGCTCTTCCAAAGGTCCTGAGTTCAAATCCCAGCAGCCATGTGGTGGCTCACAAAAGTCTATAATGAGATCTGATGCCCTCTTCTGGTGTGTCTGAAGACAGCTACAGTATACTTAGATATAATAAATAAAGCTTTAAAAAAATTACTTCCTCTCACTTATTTTCAAATTGGTGATAATTTGCACTCAACAAGTGTTTATTCAGTAGTTTTATTGATTCCATGGATTTATTTTTTACTTAAAATTTATGTTTTTATGGCATCGAGCTTTCAGAACTTGCTAGGCTGTGTATAAATTGGGTTGACATTGGTATTGTTAGTAAATATTGTAAGGACCTACCTATAAGTCTTTAGAATATGTGATACAAGAAAAGGTGATTATATAGTACTTCATATGTTCAATATCAATATCAGAGGATAAAATAGATACAAAATTTGTAGGATGGCTCTGTTTCTTAAAAACTTCAAACTATTAAAATATGAGACAATATACATATATATATATTGTGTGATAAATATGTCATTGCTATTATTAATAATGTTATGATAAAAGAAAAGTCAGGGAAAATATTATGGATATTCCTATTCATAGTGACAAACTTGTCAGAGGACCCTGGTTAAAGCATTAGCCTTGCCACATTTCTCTGTAAAAGACAGGATTTTATGCGCCTCAAGCACCTTCCCCTTATCAAATCTTTTAACACAAATATACTTACCACCTTTCCTGGTAGAAGTGCTCCTGTTTCCATAATGAGTTTTTGTGGTTTCATAACTCTGCAACAGTTCTAAGGATTTACCAAGACCTGGCACAGAAATTTATAGTGTAAACCGCAGAGCCCAGCAAACTGATCTCATGGGCTTATTTTCCACTTCAACTATGTACTCAAACCTTTCATTATATTCCCTTTTGCTGTCAGCTATCTGGATATGTTTGTCATCATTTGCATAACTAAATCTGTCATTGCTGACAGTCTAAACAAACATTACTATGCTCCAACTTTTGCTGTAAGGTATAAACACATTCAATCTTCTAAGTTCAGACTCACATTGCCATGATATAATGCCATAAAAATATGTAAAAATTATTGGGATTATCAAATTCATCGGTTTGACAGATTCAAAGAATATTGAAAACCAAAATATATAGGCACAAATGGCCAATATATTTTGAAACTGGTTTTGTTTGGTTAAAATTGTTTCTTAGCATTTCTATTTGAACTCAAGTGCAAGAAGAGTTTCAGAAGCTTAAGACTCTTTGATGAGATTATCATTAATATGATCTTTACACTTATAATAATACACATTAGGGTTTTCAAGTTTATGAAGTGTTATGGAGCAACAGCTATCAAAGGAACATCTTGTACTCTGTATTGAAATAATTTGCCTGAAAGCAGGCCACCTTGCTCCCAAAGGCAGGTTAAATCACCTACCAGTCTACTTTAATTCTAGTCCTTCTCAATCTTATTTCTTTTGCATCTATAGCCTTCCTCCTCTTCTGGAATCCATTAAACACTTCATAAGCCCTTTACAAGTACCTGCTCCTTTTCATATGACCTAAATTAACTCAAGTCCCCTTGACAATCAAGATTCTAAGGAAAAGCTCAGTTCATCCTTATAAAGCTGATCAAAAGGAGTGGGTAAAGAGATTTTTATGTAACAAAATACTCCATTCTGGCAAACAACTTTTATTAAATGGCATACCCTAAAGATCCTAAGCAAACAGTTTGGGGGGAATTGATTTGCTTGGGTAATATTACTGAATTCTTCAAGTAAACTCCTTTATGTAAAAGTAAGTTAGAAAAAAATGGTGATTGGGGAACAGGGGGAGGGAAGATGGCTTATGGGACTTTCAGCCGGGGGGACCAGAAAAGGGGGAATCATTTGAAATGTAAATAAAGAATATATCTAACAAAAAAGAGGAAAAAAGAAAAAATGGTGAAGTGTAATACATTGCCATTCCATATATATGTTTGAATCCAGCAATAGCCTTAAGTAAATATGAAATTTATAAAATACATATTTGCATCTATATATTTGAAAGATTTTTCTTCAGTATTCTCATTGCTATTTTGCTGGAAGAAGTAATGCACAAGTGTCTTATATTTCTCTTCTTTTGCACTTTCAATTTTAATTCTTACTTCCTAGTCCATTACTTTGAATACTTTCTCATATCTTACAACTAACAGAAAAATTTGGGGTGCACTATCTGAAGCATTTTGTATGAAATATATTATAAAAGATTGATAAGATGACTCAGGATTTCAGGGTACTTTGCAGCAGAAGCAGGATGACATCAATTCATTCCCTATAAGCAATGTAAGCTGAAAATAGAGACTCAACGCCACACAATTCTTCCTAGACCTCACATGTTTCTCATGTAAATAGTCTAAACACATCACTAACATACATCATACATACAGGAACACAAACCCATTCTCTCAGACATACACATGCAAACACATGCTAATAATCAGTGCAATTAAGTTTATGTAATAAAAGATTCTCATAAGATTGAACACATGAACAAATTTTTGTCATCAAACTCAGAAAATAAAAGAAGAATAAGGCACCATTATCTAGAAGAATAAATATAGGAGAGTATTCAATTTCTTTTCTTCCCATTATTTATTTATTTATTTATTTATTTATTTATTTATTTAACCTCCTATTGCTGACTTCACATTCCTGATCCCCACCTCACATAGTCCCTCCCCCCCCCATATCTCCTTCATTTCTTTCCTGAAAGGATAGAACATCCTCTGGGTATCCCCCAACCCTAACACATCAAGTCTCTTCAATGTTAGGCACATCCTTTTCCCCTGAGGCCACACAAATCAGCCCAGATAGAATTTATTCCACAGACAAACAACAGCTTTAGGCTTAGCCTTAGCTTTAGTTGTTGTGGGATCCACATGAAGACTAAGTAGAACATCTACTACATATGTGCTAGGGTCCTAGGGTCAGTGTGTGCTCTTTGGTTGGGGGTTCAGCCTCTGAGAACCCCAGGGGACCATAATAGCTGACACTGTTGGTTTTCTTGTGGAGTTCCAATCCTATCCTGGGTCCTCAATCCTTCCTCTAAATCTTCCATAAGTGTCCCTGATCTCTGTTTAATATTTGATTGTGGGTCTCTCTATCTCTGTTTCAGTCAAAGCATCTCAGAAAAAAAACCAGGAATGGTTGACTCTTGTGTGTAAGCAGAACAGAGTATCATTAGTGGTAAGAGGGATTGGTGCTTACCCATGGAATGGGTCTCAACTGGGGTCAGTTATTAGTTGACCATTCCCTCAGTTTCTGCTCCATCTGTGTCCCAGCATTTCGGGTAGAGTGGACAAATTTAGCATAAAATTTTTGTGTTGGTGTCCTGTATCTCCTGGCAACTAGAGGTGGACTCTTTAGATTTCTTTTCCCCATGCTATGAGTCTCAGCTAAAGATCCCCCCTATAGAATACAATGAACATCTCCCACCTAGGTCTCTGGCATGTCCTAGAGATGTCCCCTATCCCAATACCTACCAACTGCAGATTTTTTTTTTTATTCTTCTGGCTTTCTGGCCCTCATTCATGATACCCATACTTGATCCTAAATACTCACATTCCCCTCTCCATCTTCTCACCCATCCAGTTATTGCCCATCATATGCTTTCTATGACTATTTCATTCGCCCTTCTAACTGAGATTCAATCACCATCCACAGATGCAAAAAAGCTAAACAAGAAGGAAGGTACAAGTTAAGGAACATTATTATTTTCTCTGGAGGAATGTAATATTTATAAAATCTTCCCTCATAGGAAAGAGAAGAATACATACAAAATTTTTAAATATTTTGCTCTTTTAAAATATATTTTGAATGCAGATTTAAAAATTTGTTCCATGATAATTATATAAATGATAATTCTGTTGTAACATACTAATATATTTATTTGAATAGTTTCAAGACTCTTTCCAGTTATCACACAAATGATAATTAATAAAAATTATATTGAGATAAGTATATACATTCTAATTTTCAGTAATAAAATAATTGAAATTAAATTGCTCTTATAATTAATTATATTAAAGATGATAGCTTTTCTATTAAATGACATGCTACTAAAAGGACATTCCACTTTATAGTATAAATGATTCTTTATCAAGAATGCCTCATGGAGGAAGAGAATAGGTACATATTATTCATCCAAAACATAATATATATTATCACAAATAATTCTCTGATTAAATGTTAGATTTCCATACTCTTCATCTATAATTGTACTCATGTATTGAAAGTTCTGAAATGATAACTAAAAATGCACAACAAAATAACTTGAAAAATGTGAAAAAGTATCCAACGTATGTAATGACATCATCTAATTCTTTTTAATTTATATGACTTCCAAAATAAATATGAATTTATTATTTTTGGTGTCCCTTGAAATATATGCACATAAAACCCATTTTTGATATCTAAGCACAGATTCCAGATCATTTTTGCTTGATAAGCATTAGATAATAGTATGCATAATAAAAGAAAAACTAATAACAGAACAAATTTTGCAACAATGCTGATATATTATATTCCCTAAAGGCATTTTAGCATACATTGAAATATTCCCCTTGATAATAATTGTTAGTATCGGACCTCCAAAGCCTTTGACATTACATTGGAGACAGCATGACCTATAGGTCTGTTGACAAGGCAACAGCCACCATGTACCCAGAGTTCACTGGGCTCACTTTTACCTGCGACCAAGTCACCACCAGTATTAATATGAGTAGTGCCCCCCCCTCTCTCTCTCTCTCTCTCTCTCTGTCTCTCTCTCTGTCTCTCTCTCTGTCTCTCTCTCTGTCTCTCTGTCTCTGTCTCTGTCTCTGTCTCTCTCTCTCTCTCTCTCTCTCTCTCTCCCTCTCTCTCTCCCTGTATTCTTCTCTCTTTCCTCCTCTTTCTTTCTGCCACTACCTTTGCCCCCACATTCCCAATAAAGCCCAGGTGAAACTGTTTGGCCTGGTGTGGTCTCTTGTCTATCCTGACACCCACTAGTTACTGTCACTACAGTTGCCCCAACAGTCACAACAATAGTGTTCACTTCCATTTTCGATAGCTGGCATGAAACACACAATAACCACTATAACAAAAGTTAAGGGAGCAAATGTTTACTTTGATTCATATTTCAAATAATAGCCAGAAGCTGGAAAGAACCCAGGTATCCCTTGACAGAAGAATGGATGCAAAAAATGTGGTATATATACACAATGGAGTACTATTCAGCCATTAGAAACAATGAATTCATGAAATTCTTAGACAAATGGATTGAGCTGGAGAACATCATACTAAGTGACCAGGTAACCCAGTCTCAAAAGATCAATCATGGTGTGCACTCACTAATAAGTGGATATTAGCCTGGAAAACTGGAATACCCAAAAGATAATCCACACATCAAATGAGGTACAAGAAGAACGGAGGAGTGGCCCCTGGTTCTGGAAACATTCAGTGTAGCAGTATAAGGCAAAACCAGAACAGGGAAGTGGGGAGGGGTGAGTGGGAGAATAGGGGGAGGGAAGGGGGCTGATGTGACTTTCGGGGAGTGGGGGACCAGAAAAGGGGAAATCATTTGAAATGTAAATAAAAAATATATCAAATGAAATAAAAAAAAAAGGGTAAAAAGTGAAATACATTATGGCTCATTCCAGGAAGCCAGGATAGTGAGATTTGGAATTGCTGGTGAGCAACAAGTCCAAACTGCTCAGACTCCTTTCTCTTTATATAGTTTCCAGGCAACCAGACAAGCCATAGTGCCACCTACACTGGATGGTCCTTCATCCCTCCATTAATCTAATAAAAATACCCACCCCTCAGGCATGCCAAGAGCTACTTTCCCAAGTGAATCTAAATCTATCAAATTGGGCTTTGGTAGCAGCCATCTCTGTAGGCTTGTTAGTGAGCTTGCAATAACTCTATCTAAAACACAACAGAGAGCAATCCAAAGCTGAACGTTCATTCATCTCACTGTTTCAGAAGTACTAGATCTTAGGCTTCAGTTATTCTTGGAACATACTCTGAAGCAAGACATGTAACAGAAGAGCCTCTGCTTATCATCAACTGGATCAAAGACTTAAGGAACAAGGGCAAAATATAGGTCACCAAGACATGAACTTCCTTCAATTAGGGCCTAAATTCCTCAGATGACATTCCATTCTCTTTCAACAAGCCCCATCTTCGAAAGTTCTACCACCTCTCAAATCCTGTTCAACTTTGAACTTTTCAGTAGACTAATACAAGTATATGGGGGGGGGGGAGTCCACTTGATTCAGACTCTCTCATCAAAAGACCATAAGCAGGCAATCAAGTTCCTCTTACATGAACATAATTAGGACATTCCTAAACACATTATAATCTTTAGTAATGTTTAATATTAGCTCTAGATGGATGATTCTGGTATTTAATTGTTCTCCAAAACATCTTCCTATTCCAAACAATTCTTTTCATTTGCTGGAATGAAAGTGGTGTTATCTAAGTAAAATGGACTACATAACCACATGTATTTGTATGCATGGTCTCCAGTTGGAAAACTCTTTAGGAAATAGTTTTCTATATTTAGGATGCAGAGAAATACAATAAAACCTGCATCTGGATTAGATGATCTTGATTTGCTTATTAGCATACAGAAGGCTGTTTAGTTTTTTGTTTCTTTATTTGTTTTCAGTGATTACCTTTGTGGATGTTCTCTTTGGGAGAGATCAAAATAAGATAGAGAATGATGAGACTGGGAAATTAGATACAAGATTAGAGACCATAAAACAGAGATTGAAGGAATCTTTAAATCAAAATAGAACATTCTCAGAAGAATCCAATCTGGAACTTAAAATTGCATCCAAAAACATTGTTCCATACAGAGAAGTTCCACAGGGGCTTGAGGACCAATTAGAATGGCAGCCTATAGAGATGCATTATATTCAATTAAGAATCCAGATTCTGCTTACTGATGTTAACTTAAAGCAATGCCAAACAGTAGGTTGTGTCTTTCATTTTATAACGTTTGGGGAATTGAAATTTGTACACATGTTGATACGTAATAAAATTGGTACATGTTCAGAATTCCAATGGACTACTGCGTTGAGTTTGTTTAAATAAAAACGATCTTCCTCTTATAATAATAACCAACATACCCAAAAAAATTAGGGAATTATTTTTATTAATTATTTTATTTATTTACATTTTAAAAGTTTTCCCCCTTCCCAGCCTCTCCTGAGTAACACCCCACCCCTTCTCCTCCACTTTGCCTCTAAGAGGGAGCTCCCCTACACATCTACCCCCTCCTAGTTCACTCCTCCAGCAGCCCCCTTCAGTGGGGAAAGAAACCTCTACAGGACCAAGCACCTTCCCTCCCATTGATGTCAGATAAGGTAGTCCTCTGCTATACCTGTAGCAGGAGTCATGGGCCTACTCATATGTACTCTAGCTAGAGACAGGCAGAATTTTCTTGTTCTGACACATTGTAATTAGATAGATGGTCTTCAATAATCTCAAAGACTCATCTAAAGAAGGATTTTAAAGAAGTTTATATTAATTTAAGGCTTTTTGACATTGAGACATGTCAGCTCCAGTCATGGAGCTATTCAACATGAGAGAAGATGATGGCCTCCATATGGAGTTGCTGCAAATGTGACAAGTTAGCCACTGGCAAAGAAAATTGCCAAAATTCATCTGAAGACAATATTGTCCAGAAAGAACGAACTGATGAAGAAAAGTTGACTGCCAAGCTCCGCCAAGAAGCAAGGTTTCATAACTCTTGCTTCACAAAAGGTCTGTCAAATATTCTGGGCAAGAAGGCTGAAGATAGATGATTAAATGCTATAGAAAATATTGGCTGTCCAGGCTTTTAGCTGTCTCTGTCATTTCTATTATTTTTGGAAGCTATGTATGTCCTTGTGCTTCCTGCACAGTGACACAATATTTACTCCCTTTTCAGGTCTCTGATGGAATTGAAGACTCCATAGTCATAGTTACACGATAAGCTTAAGTTGTTTATGATTTAAAAAGATGGTCTAAGAAGGTAACTTAAGGATGGTAATACAAGTTAAAATAAAATTCTTTTAGATACAGAAATCCAAACTGAATACTATCCACCGAGTTTCCAAATATAAACTGGATAAGCTTTTTGAACATAACTGTTACCTAATAATTTTCATAATAATTTCATAATTGAGGCATGAAAGAGGCCCCCAGGACCCATTGGGAATGGCATTAGCTGAAATATCCAATAATGAGGAGATAGAACCAGAAGAGACCACCTCCAGTAGATAGACATGGCTCTATTTGAGGAATTGGGGCACCAACCCATCTCAAAATCATTAACCCAGAATAGTTCCCGTCTGATGGTAAAGTAGGGATAAAAGATGGAGCAGAGACTGAAGGAAAGGTTATCCAGAGACTGCCCAACCTTGGGATCCATCCCATGCATTGACACCGAACCCTGATACTATTGCTCATGCCAAGAAGTGCTTGCAGACAGGATCCTGGTATAGCTGTCCCCTGAGAGGCTCTGCTAGAGGCTGACTAAGGCAGATGCAGATACAGTCAACCCTTAGTCTAAATGCAGGAACCCCAATGGAAGAGTTAGAGGAAGGACCAAAGGAATTGAAAGAGATTGTAGCCCCATAGGAAGAACGACAATATCAACTAGCCAGATGCCTCATTGTCCCCAGGGGCTAAACCACCAACCAAGGTGTATACATGAGTGAGTCCATGGCTCCGCTACATATGTACCAGAGGATTGCCTTATCTGGAATCAGTGAGAGGGGATTTACTTGGTCCTGTGGAGGTTTGTTTCCTCAGTGAAAAGGGATGTTAGAGGGTGGAGCATCCACTTAGAAGCAAATGGGAAGGGCTAGTGTGGGGATTTTGAGGAGGGGAGACAGGGTAGGAGGACAACATTTGAAATGTAAACCTGGCAGCATACAAGTGCTGGTCTGTGGCTTTTGACACATATACAGCAGAGGACTTCCTGGTCTGCCCTCAGTGGGAGAAGATGAGCCTACTCCTGGAGAAACTTGAAGCCCCAGTAAGTGGTGAGACCTGAAAATGAGGTGGGGAACATCCTTTTAGAGAAATGGAAGAAGGAGGAATGGGATCAGGAACTGTGGGAGTTCAGATCGGTAGTGGGGCATCAACTGGCCTGTTAAAAATAATAAAAGGAATAAACAGATAAATAAATAAATATTTCATTATTCTTTGAGGTGTGTTGCTTATTATTATAGAAGTAAAGGCCTTTTATTTTGAAAAGAATGGGGCAATTTCTGATATCTGATGTATTGATATATATTGTAATGCTAGATTCTTTAAACTATGAGTGAATTTTCACATTTACAATCTTTTTGTTGGGCAAATCTTTTTTCTTAATTTAGAACTCTAAGTTAAATAAAATTAGCTAGAGTAAATTACTGGCGGGATTAGAGGTGGGTTGGTTTTAAATTACCTTGTTGGGTGTGCAGAAGGGAGGGGAGAAGGAAGAGAAAGAGAGGAGAAGATGAAGCCACCGTGAGAGAATATGGAGTATGAGAACATGGCCAAGAGAAACAGCAGGAATCTGGGGTTTATGGCTAGGGAGGTAGCCAGGCTAGCAGTTAGAAGAGTTGTTTAGAGAGCAGCTAGTACAGCAGAAGGGCTATCAGTAGTGGAATCAAGGTGACAGGGTCCAGGTAGGCCTTGCGCCCACTACCACTGACCTTCGCTGGCCAGCCGGGCTGCAAGTGGTGGCGGATTTACAGCGCCTTTCACCCGACAGAAGCCACATCAGAACTGTGCCTCCTGCCAGTCAGTTACAAGAGTCTCTCCGCCATCTTGGATCTCAGGCACCAGAGAAATCAGACAGACTGAGGTAGGCAAATATAATCCAAGGCCAACATCGCGGGGGTCTAAGCCCAATGGGGCATTGGCCTGCACCCAGGCCCAGGGCTGTTCGGGGGGCCATCAGTGTGCAAGCCTGGCCAGGAGATTGTTTGTCGGGCCTGGCGCTCGCTCCACCATTTTGACTATGGGACACCAGAGAGTTCTAGCAGGCAAAGTCAGCTAAGAGTCATAGCCCGAGGCTAACATAGCAGGGGTCTAAGACAGAGAAGCCTTGGACTGACCCCAGGCCCTGGGCTGCTCGGTGGGCCATCTGTGTGCCAACCCGACCAGGAGGTTGTTAGCCTAGCAGACTCTACCAGCACTTTCAGGGAGCACACACGCCACCATCCTGACCACTTGACAGAACAAATTAACAGTCTTAGCCCAAGGCCTTAGTTAGCTCAGGCCTTAGCCTGCCAGGCTTTTGCCTAGACTCAGGGACTCAGCAGCTAGGCTAGCCTTGTGTGCACCAACCCAGTTGGGAGATAGGTTGCCCAGCAGAGTGACTAGCACTCAGAAAAGGTCCCGCAGCAGCATAGACCATCAGCACTCACTGAAGGAGCAAATGGGCACCTCCTGGTTCACACAGACAACCTGGGGCAAGGCACACTAGAGCTGCAAGGTCACCCAAGAGGAGGGCAGCACATTAGCAATCTGTTACAGGGGAAACCCAGCCATCCATTGTTGCAGAAATAGCCATATAGCCTCACAGGAGGCACAAATACCAGCCAGAGACAGACCAACTAATGCCAGAAATAACAAGATGGCAAAGGGCAAATGCAGGAGCGCTACTAACAGAAACCTAGGCAATATGGCAGCATCTGAACCAAACTCTCCTACATCAGCAAGTCCTGATTACACAAACACACCAGAAAAACAAGATTTGGATTTAAAATCACTGTTCATGATGCTGCTAGAAGAACACAAAAAGGACATAAAAGAATCTCTTAAAAGAAATACAGGGGATCATGAATAAGCTAGAAACCCTTATAATGGAAACACAAAAATCACTTAAAGAAATTCAGGAGAATAAGGCTCAAGAGATAGAAGCCAATAAAGAAGAAAAACAAAATAAACTTAAAGAAAGGCAGGAGAAAGTGAGTCAAACAGCAGAAGTCATGAAAGAGGAAACACAAAAATCTCTTAAATAATTCAGGGAAAGACAAACAAGCAAGTGAAGGAGCTAAGCAAAACCATCCAGGATCTAAAAACAGAAGTAAAAACAACTAAGAAATCACAAAGGGAGACAATTTTGGAGATAGAAAACCTTGAGAAGAAATCAGGGGCCATAGATGCAAATATCAACAACAGAATACAAGAGATGGAAGAGATACAAAGAATCTCAGATGCTGAAGATACCATAAAAACCATTGACTTAACAGTCAAAGAAAATGCAAAATGCAAAAAGCTTGTATCCCAGAACATCCAGGAAATCC
Source organism: Apodemus sylvaticus (assembly GCF_947179515.1). Lineage (NCBI taxonomy): Eukaryota > Metazoa > Chordata > Mammalia > Rodentia > Muridae > Apodemus > Apodemus sylvaticus. Next base: position 15,232,673 of record NC_067479.1, read on the forward strand.
AGGACACAATGAGAAGACCAAACCTAAGGATTATAGGTATAGATGAGAGTGAAGATTTACAACTGAAAGGGCCAGCAATTATCTTCAACAAAATTATGGAAGAAAACTTTTCCAACTTAAAAACATGAATATACAAGAAGCCTACAGAACTCCAAACAGACTAGACCTGAGCAGAAATACCTCTCGTCACATAATAATCAAAACCCCAAATGTACTAAACAAAGAAAGAATATTAAAGGCAGCAAGAGAAAAAGGCCAAGTAACATATAAAAGAAGACTTAACAGAATCACATCAGACTTCTCACCAGAGACCATGAAAGCTAGAAGATCCTGGGCAGATCTCATGCAGACTCTAAGAGAACATAAATGTCAGCCAAGACTACTATACCCAGCAAAACTCTCAATCACAATAGATGGAGAAACCAAGATATTCCATGACAAAACCAAACTTACACAATATTTTTCTACAAACCCAGCTCTACAAAGACTACTAGGAGGGAAACTGCAATACAAGGAGGGAAACAACACCCTGGAAAAAGCAAGATAGTTACCTTCTTTCATCAAACCCAAAAGAAGATAACCACTCAAAAATAAAAATAACATCAAAAATGACAGGAAGTAATAATCACTATTCCTTAATATCTCTTAATATCAATAGACTCAACTCTGCAATAAAAAGATATAGACTAACAGACAGGATAAGGAAACAGGACCCTACATTTTGCTGCATACAGGAAACACACCTCAATGTCAAAGACAAAAACTACCTTAGAGTAAAAGACTGGAAGACAATTTTACAAGTCAATGGTCTCAGGAAACGAGCTGAAGTAGCAATTCTAATATCAGATAAAATTGACTTTCAACCTAAAGTCATCAAAATAGACACAGAAGGACACTTCTTGCTGGTCAAAGGAAAAATTCACCAAGAAGAACTTTCAATTCTGAACATCTATGAGCCAAATGCAAGGGCACCCTCATTCGTAAAAGAAACTTTACTAAAGCTCAAAGCACACATTGCACCTAACACAATAATTGTGGGTGACTTCAACAATCCACTCTCCTCAATGGACCGATCAGGAAAACAGAAACTAAACAGGGACACAATAAAACTAATTGAAGCTTTGGACAATTGGATTTGACTGATATTTATAGAACATTTCACCCTACAACCAAAGAATATACCTTTTTCTCAGCACCTCATGGTACCTTCTCCAAAATCGACCATATAATTGGTCATAAGACAGACCTCAACAAATATAAGAAGAACGAACTAATCCCATGCCTCCTATCGGATCACTATGGAGTAAGGGTGGTCTTCAATAGCAACAAAAACAACAGAATGCCCACATACATATGGAGGCTGAACAACAATCTACTCAATGACACCTTGGCCAAAAAAGAAAGAAAGAAAGAAATCAGAGACGTTTTAGAATTTAACAAAAATGAAGGCACAACATACCCAAATCTCTGAAAGCAGTGCTAAGAGGAAAATTCATAGCCCTGAGTGCCTCCAAAAAGAAAATGGAGAGTGCATACACTAGCAGCTTAATGACACACCTGAAAGCCCTGGAACAAAAAGAAGCTAATTCATCCAGGAGGAGTAGAAGACAGGAAATCATCAAACTCAGGGCTGAAATCAGTCAAGTGGAAACAAAGAAAACCATACAAAGAATCAACGATTCCAGGAGCTGTTTTTTTGAGAAAATCAACAAGATAGATACACCCTTAGCCAGACTGACCAAAGGGCAGAGAGAAAGTATCCAAATTAACAAAATTAGAAATGAAAAGGGGGATATAACAACAGAATCTGAGAAAATTCAAAAAATCATCAGATCCTACTACAAAAGCCTATACTCAACACAACTGGCGAATCTGGAGGAAATGGACAATTTCCTAGACAGATACCAAATACCAAAATTAAATCAGGACTAAATAGATCATCTAAACAGTCCCATAACCCCTAAAGAAATAGAAGGGGTCATAGAAAGCCTTCCAAACAAAAAAAAAAAAGCACAGGACCAGATGGCTTCAGTGCAGAGTTCTATCAGACCTTCAAAGAAGACCTAATACTAAGACTCTTCAAACTATTCCACAAAATAGAAACAGAAGGAACACTACCCAATTCCTTTTATGAAGCCACAATTACACTGATACCAAAACCACACAAAGATCAAACAAAGAAAGAGAACTTCACACCAATTTCCCTTATGAACATCGATGCAAAAATACTCAATAAAATTCTTGCCAACCCAATTCAAGAACACATAAAAACAATCATCCAACATGATCAAGTAGGTTTTATTCCAGGGATGCTGGGTTGGTTCAATATTTGGAAATTCATCAATTTAATCCACTACATAAACAAACTCAAAGAAAAAAAACCACATGGTCATTTCATTGGATGTTGAAAAAGCATTTGACAAAATTCAGCATCCTTTCATGCTTAAAGTCTTGGAAAGAACAGGAATTCAAGGCCCATACCTAAACATAGTAAAAGCAATATACAGCACACCGGTAGCCAGCATCAAATTAAATGGAGAGATACTTGAAGCAATCCCACTAAAATCAGAGACTAGACAGGGCTGCCTACTTTCTCCTTGTCTTTTCAATATTGTACTTGAGGTACTAGCTCGGGCAATTCGACAACATAAGGAGGTCAAAGGGATACAAATGGGAAAGAAAGAAGTCAGACTATCATTATTTGCAGATGACATGGTAGTCTACCTAAGTGACCCAAAAAAAACTCCACTAGAGAACTGCTACAGCTGATAAACAACTTCAACAAAGTGACTGGTTATAAAATCAACTCAAGCAAATCAGTGGCCTTTCTATACTCAAAGGATAAGCAGGCTGAAAAAGAAATTAGGGAACTGACACTCTTCACAATAGCCACAAAGAGTATAAAGTACCTTAGGGTGACTCTTTCCAAACATGTGAAAGATCTGTATGACAAGAACTTCAAGACTCTGAAGAAGGAAATGGAAGAAGACCTCAAAAAATGGAAAAACCTCCCATGCTCATGGATCGGCAGGATTAATATAGTTAAAATGGCCATTTTGCCAAAAGCAATACACAAATTCAATGCAATACCCATCAAACTCCCAACTCAATTCTTCATAGAGTTAGAAAGAGCAATTTTCAAATTCATCTGGAATAAAAAAAAAAAACCCAGGATAGCTAAAACTATTCTCAACAACAAAAGAAATTCTGGGGGAATCAGTATCCTTGACCTCAAGCAATACTACAGAGCAATAGTGTTAAAAACTGCATGGTATTGGTACAGTGACAGGCAAGTGAATCAATGGAACAGGATTGAAGATCCAGAAATGAACCCACACACCTATGGCCACTTGATCCTCGACAAAGGGGCTGAAAACATCCAATGGAAAAAAGATAACCTTTTCAACAAATATTGCTGGTTCAACTGGAGGTCAGCATGCAGGAGAATGGGAAGATCCATCCTTGTCTCCTTGTACTAAGCTCAACTCCAAATGGACCAAGGACCTCCACATAAAGCCAGACACTCTGAAGTTAATAGAAAAGTAACTTGGGAAGGCCCTTGAGGACATCGGTACAGGGGGAAAGTTTCTGAACAGATCACCGATAGAGTATGCTCTAAGTTCAAGAATTGACAAATGGGACCTCATAAAATTACAAAGTTTCTGTAAAGCAAAAGACACCATCAAAACGACAAATCAGCAACCAACAAATTGGGAAAATATCTTCACCAACCCTACATCAGATAGAGGGCTAATATCCAATATATACAAAGAACTCAAGAAGTTAGACCCCAGAAAACCAAATAACCCTATTAAAAATGGGGTACAGAGTTAAACAAATTATTCTCACCTGAAAAACTTTGGAGGGCAGAGAAACATCTTCAAAAATGCTCAACTTCATTAGTCATCAGGGAAATGCAAATCAAAAAAACCCTGAGATTTCACATTACACCAGTCAGAATGGCTAGGATTAAAAACTCAGGAGACAGCAGGTGTTGGCGAGGATGTGGAGAAAGAGAAACATTCCTCCACTACTGGTGGGGTTGCAAATTGGTACAACCACTCTGGAAATCAGTCTGGAGGTTCCTCAGAAAACTGGGCACATCACTTCTAAAAGATCCTACTATACCACTCCTGGGCATATACCCAGAGGATTCCTCACCATGTAATAAGGATATATGCTCCACTATGTTCATAGCAGCCCTATTTATAATAGCCAGAAGCTGGAAAGAACCCAGGTATCCCTCAACAGAAGAATGGATACAAAAAATGTGGTATATATACTCAATGGAATACTATTCAGCCATTAGAAACAATGAATTCATGAAATTCTTAGCCAAATGGATGGAGCTGGATAACATCATACTAAGTGAGGTAACCCAGTCTCAAAAGATCAATCATGGTATGCACTCACTAATAAGTGGATATTAGCCTGGAAAACTGGAATACCCAAAACATAATCCACATATCAAATGAGGTACAAGAAGAACGGAGGTGTGGCCCCTGGTTCTGTAAAGACTCAGTGTAGCAGTATAAGGCAAAACCAGAGCAGGGAAGTGGGAAGGTGTGGGTGGGAGAATAGGGGGAGGGAAGGGGGCTTATGTTACTTTTGGGGAGTGGGGGACCAGAAAAGTGGAAATCATTTGAAATGTAAATAAAAAATATATCGAATGAAATATAAGAAAAAAAGAAGTGTTCTTTAGGGGTTTACCTATCACCCTTGGAATTGTAAAAGCCAAGTAAAATAACCATAGTCTCAGTCCCATTTATTCATAAATTGTTCAAGGTTAAGATTAGATTGGTTATGCTATATCCAGTTTCTTCCCATATTAAATTTCAAAATTGAGCATAAATTTCACTGCAAATGATGATCCCAACCATAATTCTTTAAAAAAAAACTTTTCTGGTTTATGTGAACATAATTTATAGATAATTTCCTTATATCAAATTTCTATCCTTGAAAATATATGGAGAAGAAAATAATAATCAACATCTCATCTTTCTTTGGTATTTCACTTCATGTGAAAAACAACAATGAAATGAATTTAAATTGAAAATGTTCATGTAATTCGGTGTATACTATTCAATATATGTCCTTTATAACAGGACTTAAAATTTAGCATGATGAGCATAAAAACATACATCTATTGGGAATATAGTTTTATGTAGTGATATCTGAAAATGAATCAGATCCCAGAATGTATTAGTAGAAGAAATACAATCTCCAAAACCATCTGCAAGCTGCATATTCTAGTCATCATAGTAATCTCAGTATGCCAGATGTGAATTAAACAAGGTTTAAGTTTGTGAGTAAAAGATGCAAGATCAGCAAAGAGATAATGGGTCAGGTAGACAGCTTTGAAAAATAAATGACATAATTGTTTACTGCAATTCTTGGCTCGACAAAATCAACACATGTGTTATAAACACATGAAGCATGATTTTAAGAGTACCTTGAATTATATCTTTTGTATACTAGCTATTACAAATGACATTTTATTCCTTTGAGGGCTGTTTTGCTATCTAGAACACAATGACTGGGAGATCTAGAGCAGATTCTACTGCTAAAATTGTATTGAGAGACTAGACATAAACTATGTCTAATTTAGCAATTTTCCAACAACTGTTAGTTTATAAGATGTTTATTCATTTGGCAATTATAGTTAATCAACATTACTTTGAACAACTTGCTCTCCCATATCCAATGTACTCTTATAAAAGCTTGTGACACTGCCTTTAAGCATACTGAAAATATTACAATGCTATATTATCAGATATTAATAATACTTAGGTCTTCTTATTTATACTTTCGTTTTGAATGTGTCAAAAGTTATGTCTACTCAATTAAAAAAATGTCCAAAAATTACAAAAAGGGGTAAAGTTCACTTAAAAGAATATCAAGATTAAATTTTGCATAGTACTATAAGATATTACAATAAATAGATATTCAAATAACAATTGACAAATGAAAATGAACATTTACTATTTTTATTATCCCTTTTATAGAAAAACTGGGGCAACCTGCCAAGTATTGGTTCTTCATTTTTGTCCTTGAAAATAGCAATTGCACAATGGCCAAATTAATGTTACTAAACTTTGCATTTGTGTGCCCCAAAACACTTGAGCATAGCACACAGAGAAAACTGATTTTGAATAATGAATAAATACCAACCGTGGTTATTGGCTGAAAGTATAGCATAAGGAATTTTGCATCTAGATAACTGTCAATCTTCCTGTGGCTCATAAGCAAGGATAAAAGTGAATTAACAGTACAACATGCTATAGGGAGATGTAACAATTGGCTCTGCTTTTGGTATGACAGAAGTAAAGAAAACTTCCATTAAGACAGGGTGTGGAAGGTTTTCTTGATAATCCATTTCTCTTAGAGAGATTATTGCTTCATCTGATCATTATGATATTTCAATATTAATCTTGAACTACCTGTCAAGGAAGTTCTTTACCACTTTTCCAATTGTTTGACATGACTCATGTGTAAAGACTTCTGCCAGTATGACCCTGAGATAGAATGGCTGGGCTGAACATTTTCACTTATTCCTTTCAGGTAACATTTTCTGATTGTATCCAGCATTTTTTGTTTATAAAAATCATAATAAAAACTATTTCTTCATACAAGAACTAAAATGCAACATAACAGATTTGGTGAACTAAATTAATTTCTTTATCAAGGAGAAATTGTACTGAAACAAAGGTAAATGCAGTCCAAAATACAAGTTTTAATCATTAAAAACAACCTTTTAACAAGATGTCATGTTTTGACAGAGAGTGACTCACAAAAAAAATCAGATAACAGTTGAACATTTGTTCTTGGAATGAGAGCAAATTTTTATTATTATAAATTTAAAAAATTTTATTATGCCTGAGACAACATGGGCTCCCATGCATATTAGAAAAAACAAAGCCAATATGTATCAAATACATATATATAGTACATATATTAATATGTATTTAAATTACCTGATGTTTAATATTATATGTGTGCAGATGCACTTTCTTATTTAATCCTTTTTTTCATAAAGACTCGCCTAAGTGAACAACATAGCAATCATCTGAGCTTAAGCCCATCCCAAAATGCCTATCTATTCACTTATGTATATTTTCTCTGAAAACAAAAGCACAGTCATAATATTGGTTGGTAAAAATTAAGGAATATCAGGAAGAATTTTACCTTCTTCTATTTTTATGACATAAGTACTGTGTTTTTGTTAACTTGTTGAATATTATTGCCTACACTCTTAAAAAAAAAAAGAAGAAGAAGAAGAAACTCTGGAATAAAATTTACCTTCTTTCCCAGAGTATAAATTCAGTTATAAATGTCATTGTAGCAGTTTAATAGACTATAATGTTGGCTTGCAAGGAGAACATGCTTCTACTTTAAATAAAAGTCTGGCACAGATTGCTATTGATAGCACAGTCAGAAAGAATGACAGTGTTCTTCCAGAAGCAGTTTTTAAATTGCTAACTTAAAAAAACATTGCTGAAAATGACCATTTACTTTCTGATGTTTCTTTTTTTCTTGTTTTTTTTTTGCAGTTTTATTTTTTTGTTAAAAATTTTCTTTATTTGCATTTCAAATGTAATCCCCTTTTCAGTTTTCCCCTCAAAACCTCCCTATCCCATCCCCCCTCTTCCTGCTCATTAAGCAATCCACTTCCCCTTCCCTGTCCTGGCATTCCCCTACAATAAAGCATCAAGCCTTCACAGGACCAAGGGCCTATCCTTTTTCACTGATGTCCAAGACCATCCTCTGCTACATATGCAGCTGGAGTCGTGGGTCCCACCATGTGTACTCTATGGTTGGTGATTTAGTCCCTGAGAGCTCTGGGGGTACTGGTTGGTTTATATTGTTGTTCCTCCTATAGGGCTGCAAACACTTTCAGCTCCAGCTCCATGGGTCCTTTGTCTAGCTCCTCTATTGGGGACCCAGTGCTTATCCCAATGGATGGCTGTGAGCATCAACTTCTGTGTATGTCAGGCACTGGGAGAGCCTTTCAGGAAACAGTGAAATCTGGCTCCTGTCAGCAACCACTTGTTGGTATATGAAATAGCGTCTGGGTTTGGTAACAGTATATGGGATAGATTCACAAGTGGGACAGTCTCAGGATGACCTTTCCTTCAGTTCCTGCTGTACACTTTGTCTCTGTATTTCCTTCTATGTGTATTTTGATCTGCCTTCTAAGAAGGACTGAAGGATCCACACTTAGGTCATCTTTTTTCTTGAGCTACATGTAGTCTGTATCTTAGGTATTCCTAGCTTCTGGGCTAATATCCACTTATCAGTGAGTGCCTACATGGTGTGTTCCTTTATGATTGGGATACCTCACTCTGGATGACTTTTTCTAGTTCCATCCATTTACCTAAGAATTTCATGAATTCATTGTTTTTAATAACTGAGTAGTACTTCATTGTGTAAAAGTAGCACATTTTCTGTATCCATTCCTCTGATGAGGAACATCTTGGATCTTTCCAGCTTCTGACTATTATTAATAAGGCTGTTATGACCATAGTGGATCATGTGTCCTCATTACATGTGGGAGCATCTTCTGGGTATATGCCTAGCAGTGTTATAGCAGGGTCCTCAGTACTGTGTCCCGTCTGAAGAGCTTCTGCAAAACTGATTTCCAGAGTGGTTGTATAAGCTTGCAATCCCACAAGCATTGGAGGAGTGCTCCTCTTTCTCTACGTCCTTGCGAACATCTACTGAAGCTACAACATACCAAAAATTATGGGAAACAATGAAAGCAGTGCTAAGAAGAAAACTCACAGATCTCAGTGCCTCCAAAAAGAAACTAGAGAGAGCATACACTAGCAACTCAAGAGCACACCTGAAAGATCTAACACAAAAAGAAGCAAATACACCCAAGAGGAGTAGACAGCAAGCAATAACCAAACTAAGGGCTGAAATCAAGTAGAAACATAAAGAACTATGCAAAGAATCAACCAAACCAGAAGATGGTTCTTTGAGAAAAATCAACAAGATAGATAAACCTTTAACCAAACTAATGAGAGGGCACAGAAACAGTATCCATATCAACAAAATCATAAATGAAAAGGGAGACATAACAATGAAAACTGAGAAAATCCAAAAAATCATCAGATCCTACTACAAAAGCCTATACTCAAGGAAACTGCAAAATATGAATGAAATGGCCAATTTTCTAGTCAGATACTAGGTACCACCATTAAATCAGGATCAAATAAATTATCTAAACAGCCCCATAACCTCTAACGAAATAGAAGTCGTCATTAATAGTATCCCAGGCAAAATAAATAAATAAATAAATAAATAAATAAATAAATAAATAAATAAGCCTAGGACCAGATGGGTTTAGAGCAAAGTTCTATCAGACTATTAAAGAAGAAGTAATACTAATACTCTACAAATACTTAGAACAAAATACCAATTTGTTCTAAGAAGCTACAATTACTCTGATACCTAAACCACACAAAGGCCCAACAAAGAAAGAGAACTTCAGACCAATTTGTCTTATGAAAATACTCAATAAAATTCTTGCCAACTGAATCCAAGAAATTATCAAATCAATCATCACCATGATCAAGAATAATTAGGCTTTATTTCAGGTATGCAGGGATGGTTCAGTATATAGAAATCCATCAATGTAGTCCACTATATAAATATACTCAAAGAAAAAAAAAACATGATTGTTTATTTAAATACAGTGACAAAGATAGACACTTCCTCAGAGTAAAAGACTGGAAAAAAATTTCCAAGTAAAATGCCCCAAGAAACAAGATGGTGTAGCCATTCTAATATTGAATAAAATTGACTTTCAACCTAAAGTTATCAAAAAAGATAAGGAAGGACACTTCATACTAATCAAAGATAAAAATCTAAGAAGAAAAACTCTCAATTCTGAACATTTATGCTCCAAAATGTAAGGGCACCCACATTCATAAAAGAAATTTTGCTAAAGCTCAAAGCACACACTGTATCTCACACAATAATGATGGGAGACTTCAACACCCTACTCTCATCAACGGACAGATCATGGAAACAGAAACTAAACAGAGACACAATGAAATTAACAGAAGTTATGAAACAAGTAGATTTAACAGATACCTATAGAACATTTTAACCTGAAACAAAAGAATATGACTTTTTTCAGCACCTCAGGAAATATTCTCCACAATTGACCATAAAATTAGTCATAAAACAATCCTTAACAGATACAGGAAGATTGAAATAATCCCATGCCTCTTATTGAATCATCACAGACTAAGGCTGATATTCAATAAAAACAAAAATAATATAAAGCTCACATACACATTGAAGGTAAATAACACTCTACTCAATGATCACTTGGTCAAGGAAAAAAATAAAATATAGACTTTTAAGAATTTAATGAAAATGAAGCCAGAATTCTACCTTCTTAAAACCTGAATTATCATGTGTCTTCTTTCTCCCACAGTGATGATTATTTCTTACAGATTTTAGTATTTATGTTTGTTTATTTTATGTAGGTGAGTACACTGTCACTATCTTCAGACACATGAGAAGAGGGCATCAGATCCCATTATAGATTGTTGTGAGATAAGATGTGGTTGCTAAGAATTGGACTCAGACTTCTGGAAGAGCAGTCAGTGCTTTTAATCACTGAGGCATCTCTCTAGCTGTGATGATTATTTTTACTATTGAAATATGGGAGTGAAAATTGCAGCTTTTATGATTGCACCTTTATGATTTGCATTATTTCTGAAGCTTTTACACAAGCAGAAGAGCAATTGATTTATACATTCATGAGTTAAAGAAAAGTCTAAATCATTTCTCATAACAGATAGCCACAGGACGGCAACTAATTTCTGTTTGTTCTGGATTTAAGAAGCAAAGTTCCCTTAGTTAAGTACTTAACTCTAAAATCAGCTTGTGGCACTTCTGGATGTAGATGCACATGTAGATCCACAACCTCTGGATGTAGATTTCTGGGTTTAATTTTATTACCAAATAAACAAAACATGGAGGAGAGCACCTTAAATAATATCAAACAAGTTAAAAGGAATAGAGTCAGAATTTTAATGTTTTCCTTATTAACACAACAATTTCGAGGCCTGCCTGCAATACTTGAGATCTTCTCAAAACCAAACAAAACAATGAAACAAACAGAAAGAACAGATATCTCAGTAGCATCAGAAGATACACCTGTAAAATTTCCTCAGCATGACTTCCCACATGTGAATGCAACAAAGTTGACACCAATGAACTTCTAAAGTGACTGAGGAAAAGCCCACTAGGCTTCAACTCTACACGGAGAATTACAAACCACTGAAGAGAGCAGGGAATAACAAAGATGGTCCTGAGGAAAGAACACACAAATTGCACAATGGCAAACAATGAAGACACACATGAAGGTGATGTTGTGCCCTCAACATGTGATATTTAGAAATATATATTCATATAGAATTACATGTATAAATAATTATTGAAAGAAGAGACCACGAGTTAGAACGAGATCAGGGAAGGATAGTTGTGAAGGCTTGGAAGGAGGAAAGGGAACAAGAAAATTTCATTAAATTATAATCTCAATTCATTTTCAGTAAATACAAAAAGAAAACCCAATATCAATCAAACAAAATTTGAATATATTGTATGTTTTCCTGGTGTTTTCTATCTTTATTCCTGGTACTTCATAGACTGAAGCAAGAAGATTTTCATAAATTTTACATCAATATGGACTACAGTCAGATTTAGTTTCAAAATATATTACTGGTAAAAAAAAAAAAAAAACCTGAGGTTTATAACAAATGTTCATGGAAGAAGCTGTTTGATTAACTCCAGAGAAAAAATACTTTTTAATCTAAATTCCTGCCCTGCTTAGATTATATATATAAGCATGGATTGCCAGTTCCACTTGATGTAAACAAAACTTGTTATACGCAGTATATAGAATAACTTATTGCATCAGTATAGGCTCAGAAACTTGTGGTAGGCCAGTTTCAGATAGTTTCATTTCATCTGTAAATTGTATCACATTTACTGATAATGTAATTTTCAAATGTGTAATATGTTTATAGATATGCCCCGAATTTAGTCCCTTTGTTCCTATTTTGATTTTTTTGTTCTGTCTCCTACCTGTTTGCCAAAAGATAGGGTGCTTCAGGCCCATGTACATCAGTGAGGCATCCTTGATTATTATATATAAATATTAACATATATTTATAACTCAGCCCCAAAAGGAGATGCATGGTATGTACTCATTAATAATCAGATATTAGCTTTCTGAAAAATAGTACAGAATACCCAAGATACAGTTCACAGAACTCAAAAAGGTCAACAAGCTGGCGGGCTCCATTGAGGATGTTTCAGTCCCACTAGGGAGGGAGAAGAATCACATATGGGGAGGGAGGGAGGGACCTGGGAGGGCAAGTGGATGTGGGTTGGGGGTAAGGGGAAACAACACACACACACACACACACACACACACACACACACACACACACACATTAGTTAGAAATGTCTCTTAATAGATCTCTAGTGGCCCATTGTATTAACTGTCAGTGTTTTTTTGGACATGGGGTAATGGACTTAACTGCCTCATCACGAGCAGGATTTTGGGACAGATGTCCTTAGTGCTGTTTGATACTTATTTCAATCTTTCTCCTTAGGTCTTCATACAATTCCTTAGAGAGCACTTTTTTTTTTTTTTGAGACAGGGTTTCTCTGTATAGCCCTGGCTGTCCTAGAACTCACTCTGTAGACCAGGTTGGCCTCAAACTCAGGAATCCGCCTGCTTCTGCCTCCCAAGTGCTGGGACTAAAGGTGTGCGCTACCACCACATGTAGAGAGCACTTATTTAAAAAGTCTTATGAGTCCAAAAGATATAGCATTGGATTGATGTTGTAATGATGGGCCTTAGATATTTGAGTTTCTGCCTGAAATTCTAGTTTTTGCCTCTACTAAATTCTTTTTTTAATTTACTTTCTATATTCTTTGTTTACATTCCCAAAGCTTTCCCCTTTCCCAGCCTCCCCCATATGTCCCAAAAGTCCTCTTCTCTCCTTCCATTCTCCTATCTTTCCCCCTCCCTTTTCTCTGTTCTGGTACTCCCCTACAATGCTGGATCAAGCCTTTCCAGGATTAGGGCCCTCTTCTTCCTTCTTCATGGGAATCATTTGACATGCTAATTGTACCTTCAGTATTCAGGCTTCAGGGCTAATTAATGTCTACTTATCAATGATTGCATTCCATGTGCATTCTTTTGTGATTGCACTACCTAGCTTAGGATGATGTTTGCCAGTTCCAACCATTTGCCTAAAAAATTCATGAATTCATTGTTTTTAATTGCTGAATAGTACTCCATTGTGTATATATACCACATTTTCTGTATCCATTCCTCCATTGAGGGATATCTGGGTTCTTTCCAGCTTCTAGCTATTATAAATAAGGCTGCTATGAACATAGTGGAGCATGTGTCCTTATTGCATGCTGGGGAATCTTCTGGGTACATGCCCAGGAGAGGTATATCAGGGTCCTCCAGAAGTGTCATGTCCAGTTTTCTTAGGAACCACCAGACTGATTTCCATAGTGGTTGTACCATCTTACAATCCCACCAGCAGTGAAGGAGTGTTCCTCTTTCTCCACATCCTCGCCAACACCTTCTGTCTCCTGAGTTTTTAACCTTACCCATTCTGACTGGTAAAGGTTAAAATCTGACTAGTGTGAGGTAAAATCTCAGGGTTGTTTTGATTTGCATTTCACTAATGACTAATGAAGTTGAGCATTTCTTAAGGTGCTTCTCGGCCATCCAAATTTCATCAGGTGAAAATTCTTTGCTTAGATTTGTACCCCATATTTTAATAGGGTTATTTGGTTCCCTGGGATCTAACTTCTTGAGTTCTTTGTATATATTGGATATTAGCATCCTTTCATGCTAAAAGTATTGGAAAGAACAGGAATTCAAGGCCCATACCTAAACATAGTTAAAGCAATGTACAGCAAACCAGTAGCCAATATCAAACAAAATGGACTGAAACTTGAAGCAATCCCACTAAAATCAGGGACTAGACAAGGCTGCGCTCTCTCTCCATATCTTTTCAATATAGTACTTGAAGTTCTAGCTAGAGCAATTAGACAACAAAAGTAGGTCACAGGGATGCAAATTGGAAAGGAAGAAGTAAAATTATCATTATTTGCAGATGACATGAAAGTATACTTAAGTGACCCAAAAAACTCCACCAGAGAACTCCTACAGCTGATAAACAACTTTAGCAAAGTGGCAGGTTATAAAATCAACTCAAGCAAATCAGTTGTCTTCCTATACTCAAAGAATAAGCAGACTAGGAAAGAAGTTAGGGAAATGACACCCTTCACAAAAGCCACAAACAATATAAAGTATCTTGGTGTGATTCTAACCAAACAAGTGAAAGATCTTTACGATGAGAACTTCAGGTCTCTGAAATTCTGAAATCGAAGAAGACCTCAGAAAATGGAAAAATCTGCCATGCTCATGGATTGGCAAGATTAATAGTTAAAATGGCCATCTTGCCAAAGGCAATATACAGATTCAATGCAATCCCCATCAAAATCCCAACTCAGTTCTTCATAGAGTTAGAAAAAGCAATTCTCAAATTTATCTTGAATAACAAAAAACCCAGGATAGTTAAAACTATTCTCAACAGTAAAAGAATTTCTGGGGAAATTATTATCCCAGACCTCAAGCAATACTACAGAGCAATAGTGTTAAAAACTGAATGGTATCGCCACAGGGACAAGCAAGTGGACCAATGGAATAGAATTGAAAACCCAGAAATGAATCCACACACCTATGGTCACTTGATCTTCGACAAAGGAGCAGAAAACATCCAGTGGAAAAAAAGATAGCCTTTTCAACAAATGGTGCTGGTTCAACTGGAGGCCAGCATGCAGGAGAATGCGAATTGATCCATTCTTATCTCCTGCACTAAGCTTAATTCCAAGTGTATCAAAAACCTCCACATAAAACCAGACACATTGAAACTAATAGAATAGAAACTGGGGAAAATCCTTGAGGACATGGGCACAGGGGGAAAGTTCCTGAACAGACCATCAATAGCTTATGCTCTAAGATCAGGAATTGACAAATGGGATCTCAAAAAATTACAAAGTTTCTGTAAGGCAAAGGACACTGTCAAAAAGACAAAACGGCAACCAACAAGTTGGGAAAAGATCTTTACCAGCTTATACTACATTCTAATAAATATATATTACTTAAAATATTACTTTATAGCAGTAGATGACTTCTTATGTGCCAAAGATGAAAATTGTAATGAAAATTTATAGCTGAAA
Source organism: Apodemus sylvaticus (assembly GCF_947179515.1). Classification (NCBI taxonomy): domain Eukaryota; kingdom Metazoa; phylum Chordata; class Mammalia; order Rodentia; family Muridae; genus Apodemus; species Apodemus sylvaticus. Next base: position 15,247,970 of record NC_067479.1, read on the forward strand.
AACTTAGAAACTTCATTAAGTGTTATATTTATTATTTAAGCACTGTTTAAGTAAAACTTAATAAACATGACCCAAATATCAGTAAGTAGACATATCAAGATAGTTTCTCATGAAGGTTATGAGTGATAGAAATTATGCCTCAGTTCAGATGAAATTTTAAGGTAAATATGAGGAATATTTTCAGTTTGAACACATATGTTTCTTCATATTTTCATTGTGTTAAATTTGCTCTTAAAATTCTTAAAATGCTTTTTAACCCAGATGTCCTACGACAGAAGAATGGATACAGAAAATGTCATTAATTTACACAATGGAATACTACTCTGCTATTAAAAATCAGGACATTCTGAGTTTTGTAGGAATGGGGCTAGAAAATATCATTCAGAATGAGGTAACTCAGACCCCAAATGACATGCATAGTATGTACTCACTAATAAGTGGATATTAGAAAAAAGAAGTACAGTATATCCAGGATACAGTTCACAGAACTCAGAAAGATCAACAAGCTGAAGGGCCCAAGTGAGGATACCTCAGTCTCACTTGGGAGAGAGAAGAAAGCAATCATGAGTAGGGAGGGAGAGAGGGACCTGGGAGGGAAAGTGTATGGGGGGGGGTCAGAGTGGGAGGAAGGGAACCCTAACTGTTATTAGGTGAGGGAAAAGTATTGAAGACCTAGGATCCAGCAGAAAGAATGGAAACAGGCAAACTCAGGAGGTAGGAGGCTTGGGGGAGGGAACCCTCAGAATGCACCAGAGACCTGGGAGGTGAGAGACTCTCAGATGTCCTTAGAGGAAAAGCCTGACAGAGGGGAAAGGGAGCCAATCTCCAGCAGGAAGACAGGGCATCAAGTGAGGGAGAGACTTGCAATCTCACAGTTAAAACTTTGACATGTAGCAAGATATTTCCTATCCATTCATACTGAGGTAGGGAGAGACCAGTGATTGGAGGGGAGAGATGAGGAGGAGCTAAGAGAGTTGAGGGGCATAGAGAGGGAGAAAAGACTTGGTGGACAAGAGGAGAAAAAGACATGTATATCCAAATGGTTTCATATGTTTTCTGGTATTTTGAAGAGTTTAGAAATATTGGGGTTAGATCTTATCTTTGTAAATTGGCTTTCTGAAATTGGGAGTTTCTTATACATAAATATATTTGGTTAACTATTCAAGTTTAAGAGTTGTGCTTTACCAGATAATTGTAAGTAGTGGTGAAGAGGCCTGGCGGAGTGGTACTATTATTAATTATTACCCACTAATTGTTCCTATCTGAAAGAACTGCAGGGATGGAAGTGGAGAGGAGTCTGAAGAAAAGAAGGTCCAGCCACAGGCCCAAAGTGGGATCCAGCTCATGAGGAGGTCCAAGACCCGACACTATTACTGAGGCTATGGAGTGCTCACAAAATGGGACCTAGCATGATTGTACTCCAAAGACCCAACAAGCAGATGAAAGAGTTAGATTCAGATATTTGCACCCACTCAATGGAAAGAAGCTGCTGACCCCTGTGGTTGAATTAAGGAAAGACTGGAAGAATCTGAAGAGGAGGGCAACCGTGTAGGAGGATCAGCAGTCTCAATTAACATGGACCCCTATAATTTCTCAAAGACTGGACCACTAACCAGGCAGCATACACCAGCTGATATGAGGCCCCCAACACACATACAGCAGAAACCTGCTGGGTTTGGGTTCAGTCAGAAAAGATGCACCTAATCTTCAAGAGAATGGGGCATTAGAGGTCTGGTTGGTTGTGTAGTGGCAGGAGGGCATCCTTGTAGAGACAGGGATTTGGGGAAGAGGGATGGGATGTGGAACAGTGAGAGGATGGATGGCAGGGGGATATAATCTGGGTTATAATAAATAAATAAATAAATAAATAAATAAATAAATAAATAAACAAATAAATAGATGAATAAATAAATAAATAAATGACAAAATATATTTACATAGGTTTTCCTTCCATTATGTTATTTATACACTAAAATATGTAAAACTGTTGATAAAACCTGCATAGTTTATGGTTGTAATGTTATCAAGTTTCAAAACCAAGTCCCTTTGTATAACTGGTCTTCATTAATATGCCTGAAATATTTAAAATAATACATCTTGCCTCTCCAGAAGCTAACATTTAGCTTGATGTGAGCAATGTTATCCCCTCAACAAAGCCATTTTTGGTGATCCATAAAATCCCCAGTTATCATAAATTGTTTTGGATTTAAGTTTGTTTAAACATTTCATTAAAATAAGAAAAAAGCACCAAAAAATATTTCCCTAGGTTAATCATAAATTATCTTCTAATGTAAGAAAAGATTTGAAGTTTAGCTGCTATATAACTCATTTTCAGAATGCCCATATTTATCAATTCATATTGGATATTCACAGATTAAATAGAGGTATGAGTGGAGATATGTATTCAGGCTAAATGCTGGATTTTTCTGTTAACTACATTCCAATGTAATTTGATAAATAGAAGTATAACAAAATTGAAACAAACACTTGCCCAGGGCAAGCTAAATATGTTCATTTTAAAGCATTATGGTTATAAAAATCCTTCATATCCTTAGGAGATTTTATGTTTCCTGTTGAAACTAATACATAAAAATAACTTTGAAGATATAGTCAACACATTTTATAATATTATGTTTTAAGAAAAATAAATGCTGCAAGGCTCTTTGAGGTAAAGGTCATGACTCACAAACTTAAAAATAAATGAAGTGATGGATAAATTGTAATATTTTAAACTTTCTAAATATGCCATTATTTTCCTAATGTTTGACTTGCTATTAAAAATTCTCTACATCCTAAATTGGGATAGTTTAAGTTCTGTATGGCAGTCTTTTCAGAATTCATTGGTTGACCACTCCCATAATTTCTGCCACACCATTACTCCAGCATATATTTCAGGGAGGACAATTATGGATTGAAGGTATTATAACTAGGGTGAAGTTGCTATACAGCTGCTGAAAGATTTGTCTGGTTATAGAAGACAGCCCACTCCATTCCCTCAGAAGACCTACAATATCCATTCCATTTTCACTTTCCATGAGAATTCAAGCAAGTTCCATAAGCACTCCTTCTTACTTAGCTTCTTTGTGTCTCTTGATTGTACTATGATTAACCTGTTCTTCATAACTAATGAATACTTAAAAGGCAGGATACACCATGTTTATCTTTCTGGGTCTGGGTTACTTCATTCAGGGTAGTCTTTTATAGTTCTATTTGCAAGTAAATGTCATGATGTCATTTTTTTCAAAAGCTGAGTAATAGTTCATTGTGCAAATGTACCACATTTTCTTTATCCATTTTTGAGTGAGGGGCATTTAAGTTGTCTCTAATTTCTGGAAATATGAATAAAGCTGCTATGAAGATAATTGAGCAAGTATCCTTGTGGTAGGATGGAGAGTTCTTTGTGCATATCCCTGTATTTTGAGGTAGGTCAATTCCCAGTTCTCTGAGGAATGGTCATATTGATAAGCAAAGTAGCTGTAAGAATTTGTACTTCCATCAGCAACACATATACAAACAGACAGATTTGCATACAGAAATCCTTTGAAAACATACTAGAAACCAAAAACTCTGTGAAATACCATTAGGGGAAAAATTAATACCCCGACAAGGGTATTATGTATTATGAGACAAGGTACCTCCAAAAATTCCATGCAATTCTCTTTGCATTGGCTATCTACTGCTGGGCAAGGGATAGTTCCTTTTAGTATGACTCTCCTTTCATCAGAGTTTCAAAACAGAAAGTTCATGAGAAAAGTGAAGTAGATTGTCTAAGTAGCACCCATAGTTTCTATTTGCTAAATATTAGGTCACATGTTAAGCGATGATGAAACAAGTATGATAAAGATAGTTATATATTATGGAATATACATATTATGGATGTTGTTAAATCTCAAGAAATATGAATGAAATATCCATCTACAAAAATTTTAAGAAGCTTTAATTTATTTTCTAACAATATTATTAAACAACATTTTAATAATATTTGTTTTATTTAAGAGCAATTCTCCCGAGCGGAAGGGCTACCACCAAAGGTAGCAAGGCGCCAGGATCCTGGCAGGCCCTGCCCCTGCTACCACTGACCATCACTGACCAGCCGGGCTGCAAGCGGCGGCCGAGTTACAGCACCTTTCACCACACTGAAGCCACATCAGAACTCTGCCTCCCACCAATCAGTTACAAGAGACTCTCCACCATCTTGGCTCTCAGATGCCAGAGAGAATGACAGCCCGAGGTACGCAGATTTATCCCGAAGCCAACATTGCGAGAGTCTATGCTCAACAGGTGTTGACCCTTACCCAGGCCCTGGGCTGTTTGGGGGGCCATCAGTGTGCCAAACTGGGCAGGAGGTTTTTTTGCCCGGCAGTTTGTCCCGGCACTTGCAGGAAGCAAATGCCACTGTTTTGGCTACAGGTCGCCAAAGAGTTCTAGCAGGCAAAGCCAGCTAACAGTCATACCCCGGGGCCCATGTCACAGGGGTCTAAGCACAACAGGCGTTGGACTGCACCCAGTCCCTGGGCTGTCCAGTGGGCCATCTGTATGCCAACCCAGCCAGGAGGTTGTTAGCCTAGCAGAATGTCCCGGGACTTGCTGGGGGCACACACAGAGCCATCTTTGCTACCTGACAGAACCAATTAGCAGTCATAGCCCAAGGCGAGCATTGCTCGGGCCTAAGTCTGTCAGACTTTTGCCTGGACTCAGGTCCTGAGCAGCTAGGTTAGCCTTGTGTGCACCAACCTGGTTGGGGGATCGGCTGCCTGGCAGAGTGATCAGCACTCAGAAAAGGTCCCCACAGCATACATCATCGGCACCTCCTGAAGGAGCAAACTGCATCACCTAGTTCATAGAAACAATCTGGGGCAAGGCACAGTAGGGCTCCAAGGGCACCCAAGAGGAGGGCCGCACATCAGCAATCTGTGACAGGGGAAACCCAGCCATCCAGTGTTGCAGAAATAGACTTACAGCCTCACAGGAGGCTCAAACACCAGCCAGAGACAAGAACAACTAACAACAGAGATAACAAGATGGCAAAAGGCAAATGTAGGAACACTACCAACAGAAATCTAGGCAATATGGCAGCGTCTGAACCAGACACTCTAAGAACAGCAAGTCCTGGATACCCCAACACACCAGAAAAACAAGATTTGGATTTAAAATCACTGGTCATGATGCTGCTAGCAGAACATAAAAAGGACATAAATGAATTTCTTAAAGAAATACAGGGGAACATGAATAAGCTAGAAACCTGTATAAAGGAAACACAAAAATCACTTAATGAAATTCAGGAGAATAAGGCTCAAGAGATAGAAGCCAATAAAGAAGAAACACAAAATAAACTTAAAGAAATGAAGGAGAAAGTGAGTCAAATGGCAGAAGTCATGAAAGAGGAAACACAAAAATCTCTTAAAGAATTAAAGGAAAACACAAACAATCAAATGAAGGAACTGAGCAAAACCATCCTGGATCTATAAACAAAAGTAGAAGCAACTCAGAAGTCACAAAGGGAGACAACTTTGGAGATAGAACACCTTGGTTAGAAATCAGGGGCCATAGATGCAAATATCAACAACAGAATACAAGAGATAGAAGAAAGAATCTCAGATGTTGAAGATACCATAGAAACCATTGACTCAACAGTCAAAGAAAATGCAAAATGCAAAAAGCTTGTATCCTTGAACATCTAGGAAATCCAGGATACAATGAGAAGACCAAACCTAAGCATTATAGGTATAGATGAGAGTGAAGATTTACAAATGAAAGGGCCAGCAAATATCTTTAACAAAATTATGGAAGAAAACTTTCCTAACCTAAAGAGAGGGATGCCCATGAATATACAAGAAGCCTACAGAACTCCAAACAGACAGGACCTGAGCAGAAATACTTCCAGTCACATAACAATCAAAACCCCAAATGTACTAAACAAAGAATATTAAAAGCAGTAAGAGAAAAGGGTCAAGTAACATATAAAGGAAGACCTATCAGAATCACACCAGACTTCTCCCCAGAAACCATGAAAGCTAGAAGATCCTGAGCAGATCTCATGCAGACTCTAAGAGAACACAAATGTCAGCCAAGATTACTATACCCAGCAAAACTCTCCATCACCATAGATGGAGAAAGCAAGATATTCCATGACAAAAACCAAATTTGTACAATATCTTTCCACAAACCCAGCCCTACAAAGAATAATAGGAGGAAAACTCCAATACAAGGAGGGAAACTACACCCTGGAAAAAGCAAGATAGTAACCTTCTTTCATCAAACCCTAAAGAAGATAACCACTCAAATATAAAAATAACATCAAAAAATGACAGGAAGTAATAATCACTATTCCTTAATATCTCTTAACATCAATGGACCCAATTCTCCAATAAAAAGACATAGACTAACAGACTGGATAAGGGAACAGGACCCTACATTTTGCTGCAAATAGGAAAGACACCTCAGTGTCAAAGACTAACACTACCTTAGAATAAAAGGCTGGAAGACAATTTTACAAGCCAATGGTCTCAAGAAACGAGCCGGAGTAGCTATTCTAATATCAGATAAAATTGACTTTCAACCCAAAGTCATCAAAAGAGACTCTGAGGGACACTTCTTGCTTGTCAAAGGAAAAATACACCATGAAGAACTCTCTATCCTGAACATCTATACTCCAAACGAAATGGCACCCTCAGTCATAACCTCAACAAATATAAGAAGATCGAACTAATCCCATGTCTCCTATCAGATCACTATGGAGTAAGACTGGTATTCAATAGCAACAAAAACAACAGAAATTCCACATACACATGGAGGTTGAACAATACTCTACTCAATGACACCTTGGCCAAAGAAGAAATAAAGGAAGAAATCAGAGACTTTTTAGAATTTAATGAAAATGAAGGCACAACATACCCAAAACTTTGGGACACAATGAAAGGAGTGCTAAGAGGAAAACTCATAGCCCTGAGTGCCTCCAAAAAGAAACTGCAGAGAACATACACTAGCAGCTAATGGCACATGTGAAAGCTCTGGAACAAAAAGAAGCTACTTTACCCAGGAGGAGTAGAATACAGAAAATCATCAAACTCAGGGATGAAATCAATCAAGTGGAAACAAAGAGAACCATACAAAGAATCAAGGAATCCAGGAGATAGTTCTTTGAGAAAATCAACAAGATAGATAAACCCTTAGACTAGCCAAAGGGCACAGAGAAAGTATCCAAATTATCAAAATTAGAAATGAAAAGGGGGATATAAGAACAGAAATTGAGGAAATTCAAAATAATCATCAGAACCTACTACAAAAGGCTATACTCAACACAACTGGAGACTCTGGAGGAAATTTCCTAGACAGATATCAAACACCAAAATTAAATCAGGATGAAATAGACCATCTAAACAGTCCCATAACCTCTAAAGAAATAGAAGGGTCATAGAAAGTCTTCCAACCAAAAAAAGCACAGGACCAGATGGTTTCAGTGTAGAATTCTATCAGACCTTCAAAGAAGACCTACTTTTCAAATTATTCCACAAAATAGAAATGGAAGGAACATTACCCAACTCCTTCTATAAACCACCATTACACTGATACCAAAACACACAAAGATCAAACAAAGAAAGAGAACTTCAGACTATTTGCCCTTATGAACATCGATGCTAAAATACCCAATAAAATTCTTGCCAACTGAATCCAAGAACAAATAAAAATGATCATCTACCATGATCAAGTAGGCTTTATCCCAGTGATGCAGGGATTGTTCAATATATGGAAATCCATCAATGCAATTCACTACATAAACAAACTCAAAGAAAATCACACGATCATTTCATTGGATGCTGAAAAAGCATTTGACAAAATTCAGCATCCTTTCATGCTTAAAGTCTTGGAAAGAACAGGAGTTCAAGACCCATACCTAAACATAGTAAAAGCAATATACAGCAAACCAGTAGCAAACATCAAACAAAATGGAGAGAAATTTGAAGCAATCCCACTAAAATCGGGGACTAGACAAGCCTTCCCCCTCTCTCCTTATCTTTTCAATATTCTACTTGAGGTACTAGCTCGGGCAATTAGACAACATAAGGAGGTCAAAGGGATACAAATTGGAAAGGAAGACGTCAAACTATCATTATTTGCAGATGATATGATAGTCTACCTAAGTGACCCAAAAAGCTCCACTAGAGAACAACTTCAGCAAAGTGGCAGGTTATAAAATCAACTCAAGCAAACCAGTAGCCTTCCTATACTCAAGGATAAGCAGTCTGGGAAAGAAATTAGGGAAATGACACGCTTCACAATAGCCACAAACAGTATAAAGTACCTTGGTATGACTCTGACCAAACAAGTGAAAGATCTGTATGACAAAAACTTCAAAACTGTGAAGAAGGAAATGGAAGAACACCTCAGAAAATGGAAAATCTCCCATGCTCATGCATCGGAAGGATTAATATAGTTAAAATGGCCATTTTGCCAAAATCAATATACAGATTCAATGCAATACCCATCAAAATCCCATCTCGGTTCTTCATAGAGTTAGAGCAATTCTCAACTTCATCTGGAATAAAAAAAAAACCCAGGATAGCTAAAACTATTCTCAACAACAAAAGAAATTCTGAGGGAATAAGTATCCCTGACCTCAAGCAATACTACAGACCAATAGTGTTAAAAACTGCATGGTATTGGTACAGTAACAGGCAGGCGGATCAATGGAATAGGATTGAAGATCCAGAATTCAATCCACACACCTATGGCCACAAAGGAGCTGAAAACATCCAGTGGAAAAAAGATAGCCTTTTCAACAAATGGTGCTGGTTCAACTGGAGGTCAGCATGCAGAAGAATGCGAATTGATCCATCCTTATCTCCTTGTACTAAGCTCAACTCAAAATGGATCAAGGACCTCCACATAAAGTCAGACACTCTGTAGCTAATAGAAAAGAAACTGGGGAAGACCCTTGAGGACTTTGGTACAGGGGGAAAGTTCCTGACCAGAACACCAATAGCTTATGCTCTAAGATCAAGAATTGACAAATGAGACCTCATAAAATTACAAAGTTTCTATAAGGCAAAGGACACCATCAAAAGGACAAATCGGCAACCAACAAATTGGGAAAAGATCTTCACCAACCCTACATAAGATACAGGGCTAATATCCAATATATACAAAGAACTCAAGAAGTTAGACCCCAGAAAGCCAAATAACCCTATTAAAAAATGGGGTACAGAGCTAAACAAAGAATTTTCACCTGAAGATCTTCGGATGGCTGAGAAGCATTTTAAAAAATGTTCAACTTCATTAATCATTAGGGAAATGCAAATCAAAACAACCCTGAGATTTCACCTTACACCAGTCAGAATGACTAAGATTAAAAATTCAGGAGACAGCAGGTATTGGCCAGGATGTGGAGAAAGAGGAACACTCCTCCACTGCTGGTGGGTTGCAAATTGGTACAACCACTCTGGAAATCTGTCTGGAGTTTCCTCAGAAAACTGGGCATCTCACTTCCGAAGGATCCTGCTATATCACTCCTGGGCATATATCCAGAGGATTCCCCAGCACGTAATAAGGATACGTGCTCCACTATGTTCATAGTAGCCCTATTTATAATAGCCAGAACCTGGAAAGAACCCAGGTGTCCCTCAACAGAAGAATGGATGCAAAAAATGTGGTATATGTACACAATGGAGTACTATTCAGCCATTAGAAACAATGAATTCAGAAATTTTTAGACAAATGAATAGAGCTGGAGAACATCATACTAAGTGAGGTAACCCAGTCTCAAAACATTAAACATGGTATACACTTACTAATAAGTGGATATTAGTCTTGAAAATTGGGATACCCAAAACATAATTCACACATCAATTGATGTGCAGGAAGAATGGAGGAGTGGCCTGGTTCTGAAAAGACTCAGTGTAGCAGTATAGGGCAAAACTAGAACAGGTAGACGGAGAACAGGGGGAGGGAAGAGGGCTCATGGGACTTTCGGGGAGTTGGGGGCCAGAAACGGGGAAATCATTTGAAATGTAAATAAAAAATTTATCAAATAAAAAAAGAAAAAGTGAAGTAGATCAACATTTAGACTTTAAACCATGTTTCTTTGTTATAATATTTTGAAATGTCCAGTAACTGATAAAGTGATTAAATGAAATAAATTGTTATATGACACTATAAAAAATAGCAATGCTCCCTAAATGTAAGTCTATCCCTATGTAGTGCATTTTGCCTAATTAATTTAGATATTCAAGGAAACACTATAAATATGCATTTATTTTCTTTATTTAGTTGACAAAGAAATTGTAATATAAAAATATATTTTTGTAAATAGGCTTCTAGAATTTTCCATGGCACAAAGGTTCTCTGACTCTATTATGGAAATGTACAGTGTAAAATCAAGAATGACTTTGAAGGACACTTTGGCTTTTAGATGACAGGGACTCTCTTCTCTAACCCTTCATAACCTTCAGTGTGTAGATATTGACATTTAAGGAAATGGTACACAGCTAGTTTCTGTTTCTTGAATACTGAGCCAACTGTGAAGATGGATCACTGAAGAGATGTTAAGCTTAGGAGAGCTTTGGGTGATGGAATGTGTTTTGAAGGTTTGCATTAGCCTGTTGTGCCCTCTTTAAGCCCTTTGCCTGAGGAGTTACATCCTCATGAATTTAAGACACTAAAAATTGTGTTTTGTATTATTTGATTTCACTGCCATAGATTTTAGTTTTGGTTTATTTTTTAATGTTTTTGTTTGTTTGTTTGTTTGGGGTTTTTTTTTGGTATTTTGGTTTTGTTTGTTTTTGTTTCTGGTATTGAGTAGGAACAGAGTCTTGCTCAAGATCCAGACTGTATATGAGGCCACAGTATTCCCCAATTAGCTTTCCAAATGCTGCTGCTATCTTCATTTTATATACCTACTTCATAATAAGAAAATTATTATTAAATTCTAGTGTATATGACACTATTCTATTGAATTAAAATGATAAAATTTTCTACATCTGAATTACCTTGTAATCAAATATGCTAAATTCAAAATGAAATCTAAGACATGTACAAATCACATGTAGAGAAAAATCATGACTTTTCATATACATCATAACTTTTAGATATATCAGGTTTCATGCTGTGGTAGTTTTACAGTTTATGGTATACATATCTGAATGTATTGTATAAATGATTAATGGCTTAATTCAAATAAATTAGAAGGCAGATGTAGTTTTAGGGATTAATATCGCACAATATTTATCTTAAATGCTACAAATTCTAAAAATGAATATTGAATTAAGCATTTATTTTGCCTATGTATAAATGCCAATTACTAATTTATTTGACAATGTTTTAACAGTGTTCAAATAATTCCTTTCCTCAGATGATAACCCAGGCCCCACAAATCAAGACTCAAGTTTCTTTTTTATGACTCTTTGAAGAACTAAAGCTAAATTAGGAAGACTGCCAGAAAGGCTAAAAATATCTGAATGCTCTATTTCTATCAGCATGAATATCATTTGCATATTTTCAATATCCTGAGAAAAGAAGAAATCACTAATTTCAATTTATTTAATTATTGAATTAATGTTTGCAGATAAATATCGCTTGAAATTCACTACTAATTTTTCTGGTATTTGATAAGATACTATGAATAAAATAATTTAAAATGTTTCTGTTAACTCACATTTATTTACGTTATTTTAAATGTGAAATTTAGGAATGTTTATTTCTGACAAATCTTGCTTGTGTACATGTAAATATTGTGGTAACTAGGTGTAATAAATATTGTTTTATCTTTATGCAGCCTCTGTATGTTAATGATGTAGACATTTATGACATGAAACATTTCTTTGATAATAATCTATACTTGATTGACAGTTTGTAGGTGAGTACTTTGATAATTCTTTGTGACACAATCACTATGAAAAATGTGAAGTATAAACTCCAGGGTTTAATGAGGTTATGTGTGTGTGTGTGTGTGTGTGTGTGTGTGTGTGTGTGGTGTTTTATGTGTTTTCTTGTTTTACTAAACATTTATTGTTCCCTGGTTTTTGTGCATTACTCTTCTCCCCTTCTATAGTGCAGGATTCAAGACCTTTTTATAAAGGAACTGAAACTGATGTTCTTCAAAATTATGCTGTAACCATGCTTCCCCTAATTAAACTCTCAGATCTTCATTAGGACAATTGGAAAGAGAATTTTAATCAGTTAATTCTATGCAGAAGTAGTGGAATTATTTTTCCTCCTCATAGTGTATGGCGCCACAACTTGAGTTGCATCTGATAGGAGTCTTAATTCCTCTGGGCAGTTGAGCTGTGGATCTTTCCAGGAAAACTGTCTTCCATGTAACAAGATAGTTTTGCAAGCAGGGGAGATGTAAATACAAATCATCATTCCTAAGGATTACTCGGAGTTTAAAGTAGAGATGTGGTAGACATTTTAGACATTTAACAGGTTTTCTTCTTCAAGCTAATCTCCCTACCTCTGTGTGGGTGGGCTAGAGAACAAATCTAAAACCTGAAGTTATTCTTCTATCAGATGTTATTGTCAGAGATGCTGCCTACATACAGCCAGAACATTGCAGATGGAGATGGGAAGAAGCAGCCATCATCTAAACATTTTGCTTTCTCAAGGCCAAGCATTCAGATGCTGGGAATTGGTGTTATAGTTACTTTTTATCTGCATGTTTTGGGTTATGCAGATGCAATTTCTACTGTATATTTCTGACAAAAACTCCCAGACCTATGTGTTAGTTGGAACAGTTTTAAATACCCAACAGCTATGTTGTGGTGTGTGTGTGTGTGTGTGTGTGTGTGTGTTTATGTGTATGTATGAGTCTGTGTGTGTGTTTGTGTGTATGAGAGAAAGGGGGATGGGGGAATAAAGGAGAGAGGCAGAGAGAGAGAGAAAACATATGTGCATGTATAATTTATTTACATGAATAAGAGACTAATTGATAATGTAATGATGAATATATAATTTTAAAATAAAAGGTCATCACATATATGCACAAGTATCTAAACTCTTCATCTATTGTGACATGAGATAATTTAAAATTAAAATAATGATTTACATTTGCAGAAGAATTTTGATTTGGCTGAACAGAGAATCAGAAGTCCTTCAGAAACCTCATTATGATCTAAATAGATTATGTTAATTAAAAAAATCAGGACTAATAATATTATAAGAAAGGGAATATAAAACCATTTATTCAAATGAAACCTACTAATTTCTATGAATAAACTTTAGAGTAAATTGTAATATACATACAAATAATGTGTGATGTAAATGTATATATACACATGCATTTACATTTAAATACATTGGTATTAAAATTTAAAGATGTAAATATAATAATTGAAAACTAGTATTTGCATATGGGAGATAATTTACTATTTGTATTTCTGAGCCTAGGTTATATCAATAATATTTTTCAGATCCATCCATTTTCTGAAATTTTAATAATTTAATTTTTTAGTGCTGAGTAAGATAAAGGTACATATTATAATCAGTACAAGCTGATCTTTGCTTGTTGTGACATCATAAAGAGAAAAGCATCTGAGACTCTTCTGGTGGCATTCTGGCTGCTTGTGTCCACTTCTGTGGATTCCTGCTTATTGATAGAGCTTTGTTTTCTTGTGGATTGAGACACGGCCACTGAATCATATTTGGGTTTTTTGCAAGTGGACTAGACTGCTGGCAAGGACTGGAATCTCCCTGAGGAACTATTTCTAAACAGGTCTACAAACCCAATACCCTATTAACCTTTCTTTTCCCCTACCTCTGGTGGATATTGGGCTAGAAGAAATGTTGAAGAGTTAAAGAACCATAATTAAATTCAGTTTTGAAAACTCAAGGCCTGCAATATATATTTATGATTATATATAATTATGAAAGGATATGTGTGTGAGAGAGAGATAACAAACAAAAAATTATAAAGGCCATAGAGTGGAAGGTCTAGTAAGGTAGTATGTAGTAAGTATGTAGTGTGTATGTAGTATGATAGTAAGAAGAAATATAGTAAGCACAGTAAGATTTAAATAGGTCTGCTATCTAGGAGCATGTGGGATCCATAGGGAAGAGAGGATAAACCTAAACAAAATGTATATGAGAAAGTCATATACAAACCTGATAATTTATAAGCAATACATAGATATACACATATACATACATACAGTATATACAAATGCACATACATATAAAGTGTTTGGATGATGATTGGTGGTATTCGACATAGTTGGATAATATTTATCCTAAAGACGTGGTTTTAAATGAAAATTCTACTATGTGCTGTGAGAAATTTCTTTGAGTTATTAGCTAAAGAGGCCCCATTTTATCTCTAAACAATAGAGAAAACCCTATTGTACTTGGAGGTCTACACAGTTAGTTCAAAGAAATAAAGCAGGAAGTAAGCTTCCAAAGTCATCCCTAGTAGTGACATTTCATAGTACCTAAAGTTCCTAGTAAGCTACTTTGAGAAAAAGCCATGAATGGTCTATTCCCAACGCTGTTGTAAAATTGAGTTACCAAACTGTTCTGTAATAGTGGCATAATTGTTTGGAGGTAACAAACTGCATTCTTGTTGGATTTGAGGTCCATATAATGGGAAGGAAAACATGCTTAGAATTATAAATCAGGTTAAAATTTTATCTCTTGGAAATCACATATGTTAGGAAATAATTAATTTATTGTTTGGTAAAACGAAGTAGTATCAAACAGCTTTCTAAGTATGTCCTTACACTATTGCTGCTCATAACCTTGATCAAGAAGTTTGATTTGGCTGTGGACAGCAGTTAATGCAGAGACTCATAACCAGGGAAAGTGCTGAGATTAAATGTTTGTTTAGTGAGTAATATCATCTAAGCCCAAGAGCTATACTATGTGCTCCAAAAATCAATAAATATCAAAAGTATTGGAAGCATTCCAGGACCCAGAGAGGACAAAGAATGCTCTAACACACTTTCTTCTGAATAGATCATGGTTGCTATACAGCACACTGAGTATAGGTGTGACTACTTGCACAGGACCTACTTAAAAAAAAAAAAAAGAAAAGAAAAAAATACAAGTAAGTCAGGAAGTCAGACAGGGAAGAAATGATTAGCAGTACTGTGAAAGGCATCAAAAAGACAATAAGGAATGGATAGGATGACAATGTACTGCATATGATATATTCATTTATCAAAAACAAAAAATAAAAAAGTCATAAAACTGGACTGTTGCATATATTTTTAAACATGGGCACATTAGAACATAGTCAATCAAACTACTTTGCTTTGATATGTTTAAATTTGAGAACATCAGTGACTTGTATGGAAAGAAATCTGTGTCATACATGGTTTGTTATAGAAAGTCCCTGGCCTCTCCTACTACACAACAAATGAGGAAAAGCTAAATATTGTCCAGTGTGGTTACAGTACTGGATGCATGATACTGGCATTGGTATTTTAGGATATGTTTTTAGGATATCATCAAGTGTGTTACAGTACAGACTGCTAAAATACAAGATGAAGACCTAGCAATTCTTTGGGATGAAAACATTTCAGCAAGATTTGTCATATATTTTTTCATACTAAAATTGACTGAATCTTAAAAGGAAGAAAGAATATTTTAGAACATATGTCAACATTTCACTATTTTAATTAAATGCATATAATTGAAATGCTCACATTTATTATTTGGTTTACATATTACCTAAATAAGTTTATTTCTCTTGGCTATAATATTTTGAATGTCCATAGTACAATTCTCTTATTGCAAAAATCTAGAGTATAAAGGTAAACTTTTCTAATTTTTGTTGGCATTAGGCATGATGATTTATCTAGGAATGGCCCCCCATATGCACATATATTTGAATGCTTGGTTCTTTAGGAAGTGGTGTTTATTGACAGTGAATAGAAAGTTGGTTCTTATTGAAGTAGATGGAATCTTGTTGGAGGAAGTATGTCATTAATGGTGAACTGTAGTCTACAAAAGCTTAAGTTAAGCCTAATGTCTCTCTGTCTCTCTGTCTCTGTATTTCTGTCTCTCTCTGTCTCTGTATCTCTGTCTCTGTCTAACTCTCTCTCTCTCCCCCTCTTTATCTCTCCCTCTCTCTCTTTCTCTCCCTCTGCTTATGTGTCTGGATGAAAAACTCTGAAATACTTCTCCATTACCTCATTGACTGGTTACTGTAATTCCAGCCCTGCTTCCTACCATCCTGACAATGGACTAAATGGGCCTGTATGCACACCCCAATTAAATGTTTTATATTTTAAGAGTGGTCATAGTGGCACTGAAAGAGTTAACTCAGGAACTTTAAAAAGGTCAGAGTGAGTTACATTCCTCAGACCAAAAAGGTGAGAGGGAGACCAACCTAAGGGTAGGGATGCATTCCAAAGGACTGACCATTGGCCACCTACCTCATCACCTAACAACCAATTAGTTTGAATGTAACACTGTTCTGTCAATCACATTGTGCTTAATCCTGGCCTCCCTGAGGAGGGTATAAAGGCCCATGCAGCAGGAGGGTTGAGGCCATTCTCTCTTCAAGTTCAGAGTGGCCCCAGCATGCTCATTTTAATAAAAATTCCACTTGTATTTTGCATTGATTTCTGTATCCAAGTGGTCTATTCAGGGGTTCCAGTAAGTTAAGACTGGTTGGGTCTTACAGCACTGTGTCTCTTCACAACAACAAAACACTGGCTACACTGGGGTTTTATAAATTTGTTGATAATTTATTCATTGTTAAAGAGGGATTAATTAAAGAATAACATTTTTATAGAATAGATTTTAATACCTTGGTACAAGTAAGAAGACTTACTTCAAATAGTTTGTTGGAAATAACCTTTGTCATGCACCTGTTCTCTAAATATATAGACTATATTAAGAAACTGATTCTAACAAAGAAAAGGAAACAGAGATGCGTGTTATTATTTGAAACTTTGGCTCCTGTAAGAGA